>NW_026601135.1:0-74117 GCF_029448725.1 Salvelinus fontinalis
GCAAATATTGTATTGTACTTGTGTTCACAAACCAATAACAAAGCGTCTTATTATGGAATGAGTGGATCATTTATAGGCCAGATAGCACTATGGCCGTCAGATGGGCTCAGATGTAGCGTCAAATGAACGCCGCAGGAGGGCCCGTCTCAACAGGTCATTTCAAAAGGACACATACTGGCAATTGATCAATCGGTGACAAATATTCACATCTCAAATGTGAATAGCTTTCATCTTACTACTTATTGTTGCCACAATTGTCTCTTACTTGTACTTACTGGCTGCCAGGGCCTCGGTTTAGTACATCAAGGAACAGAGGTTGCCTTTTAGAAGAAGGACTGACAAGCTTTCAAATAGGTGGGATACAGCTAGTGTCACAAAGTCACTTTGTCATAGCAGGTTAGGAGAACCAGGGTCAGTAATTATTTTAAAGCTTTATTTAACCAGGAAGGCCTCGTAGATATTAAAATCTCTTTTTCAAGAGCGTCCTGGCCAAGTTAGGCAGCACCGAGTCATTACAAAAATTACAGACAGACACCATGAAAAACTACAAGTCATCTAGTAAGAACCATTGAATTCACAAGAGTATGACAAAATCAAATACAGCAGGTCAGGGAATCAGCCTCAAAATCCTTCATCGGTGATTGATAAACAGCAATCGGGACAAGTTCTTCCAGTTGAAAATGATTTTGTAAGCTGTTCCAAGACGATGGCGCAGAGTACATAAAAGACCTTATACCAAATTCGGTACCCACCACATTTCTGAACAATAAAAATGGCCAAATAAAAAGGTAGTAAAGCCTAAATGGCTTTGTCGATAAAAGTATACCAGAAGGCCAGCCAACCCTGGTATACAAAGTGCAGTGGGGCGTTTTTTGCAGTTTAAAATACATCTCAAAGTGCCATGGTAAAGAGTGTCAATTGATCTCAAACACTGAGCGGAAGCATTCGTATGTCAAATATCCCCATAGTCTAGTAAAGGCATAAATGTAGCTTAGAAGAAGGGTTAGGCTTACCCTAAATGTCACTTCCCGTCGTACTTGTACTCCGTGTACGCACGACCGACTTACAAGTCATCGCACAGAGAGCACACACACTGTCTGGAAGACAGCACCGGACTGAATTGGAATCCCTCAAACGGCACACTAACTGCATTCCGCTTTATGATGTCACAGTCAGGCCCTCGGAACACTGGTCCTCAACATTCTCAAACACCTTGGATACCGAAGCCAAACATTCTTCCTTCACTCACATTCACAATTCAACCAAGGAGAAGGCTGCCAGGAATTGGATGCTGAAAAGCTCACTTACAGAGCAACATCATAGGACTGGGAGTGAACCGTACTCTGTCCGCGGACATGCTCGGGGCCTTGTGTTCAACAGCAGGTTAGACTCTGTTCCCTGTTCCCTTCAACTGCTTGCATTTCCCTATTATCAACAGTGCAGATACTTCACATGTAGAGTACAACTACAAATAACACAGGGCCTGTTACCACACCCTATAGGCTAGGAGTTTCACTTGGACCACAGTGACATCGGTAGTAAGTCGCTTGCAGCGTAACTGACGGGGACATCAAGGGGAAATGGAAGGGACACACACACACACACACACACACCGAGGAAAAGTCCTACCGACATACAATCTATTGTAATCACCCATTCAATCCAAATCTATTTGCCACATACACATGTTTAGCTCTTGTTATTGCGGGTGTAGGGAAATGCTTGTGTTAGTAGCTCCAACAGCCCAGTCATGTCTAACAAGTAAGATCTAACCATGTCTCAGGATCCCACACAATACACCCAAATCGAACAAAAGGGATGGAATGACAATACATCAATATCTGAACGAGCAATGTCACACCGGCATAGACTAACATACCTAACGATAGAATACTGTATATCAGTATGACGCGAGCTCCGCATGATGAAAGTGACTGGTGTTCCATTAATCAAGTGCCCAGTGAATTCTAACACAAACACACACCTCACCACGTTGCAAGACAGGAGGTGAGGACATGATTCAGGCGAGATGCAATGTTGACACCCTATGCTTCATTTAGGAGCTCAAAGGAATAGGTCAACACGTATAGATAGGGAGGCATTGACCAGAAGTCATGTTGCCAACACTGCCTTTCAATTCATTCAGTCTGCTCATCATTCAAGCCACATAGACAGGGATCTTTGCACCACCTGCTGGATCAGAAGTGCTACTGACAATGGCACACAGAGAGAGCATTTATCCCTCAACCTGATGCAATTTGCACAAGTATGTGGTCCAAAAAAAACACTAACTACATCAGATCATCAAATAGGCAGAGGTTCCAAAAGTTTCAAACACATGTTCATGTAGAGTACCTCCAAATATATAGATGGGAAGAAATTAAATAGAACATGTTCTCCTAGGTCACGTGAGCATTGCATTGTGGAAAACAATGACTCTAGAAGAGCGTGTCTTGAAATGTGAAGCGTGTATTTGTAGATCAATCACAGAATAGGTTTGGTGAAAAAGTAACTGTACGTCACTAGGACTTCATTTGACTGCTCTTAAATCATATTCACTTGCACATGTTCTGCTGCTTCGTCTCCTGCAGATTTGGAACACAACGTCACGTGGATGTATGTTTCTCAACTGTCAAATGAGGGTAAGTTACATAGTAGCGCTTTTTTAAAAACGGATTGCTACTTTTCTCTCTAGCCTAGTGCACTCTTTATCTGTAAGCAGCTGCAAAAAAAGGTCCACGTGCCATTAGATCATATAGCCCATAGGACAACTTTTTTCTCCAGGACTACATCTTACACCAATGCACCCCGACAAAGGTTTTGTTGCAGTGACCAGGGAAAAAACGTGGCAGGAATCAACTGGATGATTCTGTGACCAATTACAGGAGGGGGTCTGTTGGATGAGGGGTGTACTGAACTGTGCCTATAGCATGTCACACATCCCTCCAACGGGAAATTGGTTTTGGCAAATGGCCAGAGGCGCTGTCCTTTCCAGCACCACGGAGCTCCGCTATTACCTGTGTCGTGAGTGAAGATGCAGCAGAGGCGCGCTGTCTGTCCATTCAAACGTGCTGAATACAGCAACGCGTGCGCAGAGATTTCCTGTCTGCTTCCTGATTTGGCCAAAGGTTTGCCTCCACTTTTAGCCTGTGCCATGCGTCTGGCTATAGTACATTATCCCTTTGCATTCAACGGGTTATGTCGTTTTCCCACCGCTTTTGACCTACGTTCTTTGTATTCGCCGGGTGCTTTATAGGCCCATCACTTTAGCTGTGTGATTTCTGCATTTAACTGGCAGCCTGTATTTAGGGCCTTTACTGGGTCTCATCATTTGGTGAAGCTGTCAAGGGGTTTCGATTCCTGAGCAAATCTTCTTTCGCCTAGGTGATTTAGTTACACTGTAAAAAAAAAAAAAAAAAAAGGATGTGGCAGCCTAGTAGATAGTGGCACGCCAACGAACAAGAAAACCAACTAACAAATACACTCATTCAAGTATGGTCTACATCGGTGCACTCAAAAGAACACACGAAGTCGACTTCTAGTCAATGCACATGATCATCCAATATTATGCACTTCTGAGGCATTTACTTCCTTATCAAGTCTATGCAGCAATGCAGCGCTGGTGATTGCAATTCTGTAATTGGTCAACTAATAATAGGACTAATCATTGCAGCTGCTTGTGTCCTGTTTCGTAACAGCTGTTTTGCAAGCCCTTGATGATTACATCTTTTCATTCCTGCTGTCCCGATAGCTTTTCTCTCAATTAAACAAAGGAGGAACAATGGGAATGTAATAGGATTAGTCAGAGATATCATTTTTGCCTCAATACCTTAGTCAGTCGCATGAGTTATGGAGTGCACATGTTTTTTATTTTGTTGAATGGGGATTTTCACTAAGTCATTGACACACTCTAGCATGTTACATTCCAACAGCTATTGGATTCGAAAAAGTACCACTTGGGGACCCGAGGACCGAGTTTGGGAAACGCCGGCCTGAAGATCAAATACCACTACGATGTGCTCACAAGTTGGCAGTAGCCGCGTTTAACCACTAGATGGCCTCCGTGCTCCACTGTAAAGTTTTCCCCTCTGCACGAGTCTCTCAGCAGCACTGCAATACGGGACTTTCATGTATGTTTTTCGTAGCTACGTAGTGACCAATTTTGCCACTCTTTGCCCTATGTCATTACTCCTCCTTTGCAAAACCTTTTGACTCTAGACATTACATCACTCTCTCTTTAGCAGATCATATCCCAGGAGCAATACGTCGCTTTTCTTTCGAACCAGCGCTTATTTGCAATCACGGCCGGTTGTGATACAGCCTGGAATCGAACCACATACATGGTGGGAAATGGAACAATTGTGCCTTTTTGACGGAAATATGGAGGTGGCTCTTAAAAGAGCCTTTGGGGGATTTTGGAGATCAGGTCATCGTTTAAGCGCGCTCTCCGCGAATACGACGGGCCAGCTGGATATCCTTGGGCATGATGGTCACCCTCTTGGCGTGGATGGCGCACAGGTTGGTGTCCTCGAACAGGCCGACCAGGTAAGCCTCGCTAGCCTCCTGTAGGGCCATCACGGCGGAACTCTGGAAGCGCAGGTCGGTCTTGAAGTCCTGGGCAATTTCTCTCACCAGGCGCTGGAAGGGCAGTTTGCGGATCAGCAGCTCAGTGGACTTCTGGTAACGACGGATCTCTCGCAGAGCCACGGTGCCGGGCCTGTAACGGTGAGGCTTCTTCACGCCGCCGGTGGCCGGGGCGCTCTTGCGCGCAGCCTTGGTGGCGAGCTGCTTCCTGGGTGCTTTACCACCGGTGGATTTACGAGCGGTTTGCTTGGTTCTGGCCATGGCGCTAGCTAGATTCCTTCTTTCACAGTCGGAGTATAGTCTCCAAATGCCTATGTGAAGTTTATAAAGCCGGCAGCGGCGTCTGCTGATTGGACACCATCTACGCACCACTCTGATTGGCCCGTTGCGGAGGCCTCCTCCGGCGCCCATTGGACGGGAGGCTGGGCCTCTCCCTGCCGCCCCAAAATGCAACCCCCACCCTCACGCGCTTGCCTCTTTTGTTAGGGCCGACACTTTACGCGCGTTAATATAATAGTCACCGGCCCAACTTCAGAGTGCAAACTTAGAGCCGCCTAGTAGGTGTTATTGTTCATTCAACGCCTCATGTGGGCACTTGATACGGCGCCGTGTATGTGGCATATAAAAGGACACTTTGCGCTTTTGCTGAGCTAGGTGGTTGGCTCTTAAAAGAGCCTTTGGGGGTTGAGTAGTCAAGTGGCAGCCGCAGTAGCGATGTTACTTGGCTTTGACGGCCTTCTCAGTCTTCTTGGGGAGCAGCACTGCCTGGATGTTGGGTAGCACACCACCCTGAGCGATGGTCACGCCGCCAAGCAGTTTGTTCAGCTCCTCGTCGTTACGGACGGCCAGCTGCAGGTGACGGGGGATGATACGGGTCTTCTTGTTGTCACGGGCAGCGTTGCCGGCCAACTCCAGGATCTCAGCAGTCAGGTACTCGAGCACTGCGGCCAGGTACACTGGTGCGCCAGCGCCCACACGCTCGGCGTAGTTGCCTTTGCGCAGCAGCCTGTGCACACGGCCCACGGGGAACTGGAGTCCGGCACGGGATGAACGTGTCTTTGCCTTCGCCCTGGCCTTGCCTCCGGTTTTGCCTCTTCCGCTCATATTGCTAGCTGTAGGATGTAACAGAAAGTATGAATGAGGCGCTGGCCACCTCGAGAGCCTTATTTATACCTCGCCACAAGAGGCACCGATTGGCCACCGGGCCGGTGTGGCCTTATCCAATTGGAGTGAGGGACAGACAGACAGTCAGTCAGCCCCAAGCCCGCCCTCACCCCCCCCCGCAGGCAGCTGAGTGAGAAGGGCTAGGCTACTCTGTTTCCCTCCGAATTTGTGACAAATCAAATCAGTCAAATCATCCAAATGGGAAACACTTACGCTATAGTATTAACATGGGTCGCATGACGATTAACACATCACAGCAGCCTGCCTCCTCTCCAATTGGAATTATTAATGGCAATTCTAAAACTTCACAACATTGGCTGGTGCTGCACTCTTGAGTGACAATTGTACGCCATTTTGCCACTCGGTTATTATTGTTATTATATGCCTCTCCCTATCTCTCTCTCCGGGCCGCACACACCCAGAGTGGGAAAATGTGGTGCGTTATTTCATTTATTTTGCACGACAGGTAGAACATGGAATGACATGCGCTTTTATGGAAAGAGGTGGGTGGCTCTTAAAAGAGCCTTTTGTGGTAACAACATGTGTCGAGTCGAACACCGTTTGGAATAGGTTTACTTCTTCTTGGGGGCTGCCTTCCTGCCCTTGGCTGCCTTGGGCTTGGCTGCTTTGGGCTTCGCTGCCTTGGTAGCCTTTTTGGGGCTCTTGGCCGCCTTCTTGGCCGCTGCGGCGGGCTTCTTCACTTTCTTTGGGCTCTTGGCGACCTTTTTGGGTGTAGCGGGCTTCTTGGCCTTCTTGGGGGACTTCTTTGCGGCGACGGCCTTCTTGGCTGCTACCTTCTTGGGCTTCTTCGCCGCGGCGGGCTTCTTGGCGGCCACCTTCTTTGCTTTGGGGGCTGCGGCTTTCTTGGCGGGCTTCTTTGCCTCGACGGCTTTCTTGTTTAGCTTGAAGGAGCCGGAGGCACCTGTGCCCTTGGTCTGGACCAGGGTGCCCTTGGTGACGAGGCTCTTGACGGCGATCTTGACGCGGGAGTTGTTCTTCTCCACGTCGTAGCCACCTGCAGCCAGACTCTTCTTGAGCGCGGCCAGGGACACGCCGCTCCTCTCCTTGGAGGCGGACACCGCCTTGACGATGAGCTCGCCTACGCTGGGTCCCGCTTTCTTGGCCTTGGCCGCTGCCTTCTTCTTGGGTGCCTTGGCCGGCGCGGCGGCGGCGGGTGCTGGTGCGACTTCTGCCATGGTCCGGTAAACACACACGCTTACTGAACACTACGGTAGTCTGTGAGGAGGAGTACTTTGCTGTAGACGCTGCTCTGCGCTATTGAAGCTCCACACCGTGCAGGGGGCTGGCCTTAAACGCGACATGAGAACCATGTAGACTCAAGCCACCCAGCTCGACTTCTCCCGGCTGGCCAAATGCTCTTTCACTTGTGTTTTCTGGTCGCCAATATCGGTCCAAAAGTCACCGACGGAGCCGTGTTTTTGGCCCAAAAGCGAACGGCCCAGCGAGCAGACTTGTCTCCGTTCAGAATAAAGTCATGTGGGCTGCAGAAGCCCCGTGCATTTTGTTGCGACTCGCTCAAAACCTCACCGTTCGACTGTCGGCTGGAGCTGCGCGCACTGCTTTTCCTGTGCTATTTGTCTCCTAAATGGCCTAAAAGTGCATCCGATTGCGAGCACCATTGATTGTGTAATGAGCCGAGATGTCTGGCAAGGGAATCAGATGGTTTGGCGTCCCCTGATGTGGTCCTTGGTGTTTTAAAGGAGAGCTCTTTTGGGCACCTTAAAACACATGCACTTGTGAGGCCTGGCCGAGACTAGTGTTGTACTCCAACTTTCAACTTGTATTCGTCATGTGTCCAGGACGCACACGATATACACTGCTTACTTGCCCTGTGTGTGTGTGATGTTGTATTAGTGCTTTTGTTGGATTTGGAGCCTCCTATTTGGACACAGTGTGTGTTTCCTGTGTCTTTTTTTTGCCGATAGGTAGGCAGATAGGTAGTCTCTCTCTCTCTCTCTCTCTGTCTGTCTACTAATCAATGTGTCGCTTGACTCCGCAGCGTGACTCGACTGGTGCCGGTCTTTGTGTCTGTGGGTCTTGGTGTCTGGCAGGCCGGCCGGCGCTATGGAGGCTGGCGCCCCATGTGGGCCTGATATAGGGCTAGAGAGTAGAGTGTGTGTGTGTCTCTCTCTCTCTCTCTCTCTCTCTCTGTAGCTAGTGCATACATGCACGTGAGTGAGTGGAACAAGGGCTGTATAGATCAATATTTTGTAGAGTGTCCCCACCCCACTCTAGTCCTTGGAGCACTAGTGGAACCCCCCCCCCCTGTGTTCTACTGGCATGTGCACAATCATCTTTTCATTCTAGTTGCATTTCTAAAAAATATTTTCTGGCATAGACTTATTCCACAATACCTACTTTCCCCTACCCTGTTAGGCATGTTCTCCAGACACACATCACACAGCCTAGCTCCACATTCATTAGTGATGGATTTGCCTTTTTCACTGACGGGGTGGGTGGCTCTTAAAAGAGCCTTTGGGTTAGTACAGCACTCCAAATGGGCTGTTTACTTGGAGCTGGTGTATTTGGTCACGGCCTTGGTGCCCTCGGACACAGCGTGCTTGGCCAGCTCTCCGGGGAGCAGCAGGCGCACCGCGGTCTGGATCTCCCTGGAGGTGATGGTGGAACGCTTGTTGTAGTGGGCCAGGCGAGAGGACTCTCCGGCGATACGCTCGAAGATGTCGTTCACGAACGAGTTCATGATTCCCATGGCCTTGGAGGAGATGCCGGTGTCGGGGTGGACCTGCTTCAGCACTTTGTACACGTAGATTGCGTAGCTCTCCTTCCTCGACTTTCGGCGCTTCTTGCCGCCTTTCCCTGCGGTCTTGGTGACGGCTTTCTTGGAGCCCTTCTTGGGCGCGGACTTTGCTGGCTCTGGCATGATGCTGATGCTTCGAATGAGGGGCTGGACCGCGCTTTCCCCTCTTATGAAGAGGAAGCTAAGCAAATTCGGCGGCCGTGGACACACCCCTGCTTTCTCATAGGCGCCCCTGCTTTCATTTGCCCAGTGGAGCCGAGCGCGCATAATAGCCTTCCACTCAGAGGCGGCCTCGCCTAAACAAAGACCTGTGCGCCCTACCTCCCCCAATTCCATAGCCTATGCTTTTTTTGACTGGTGGGGAAAATGTGTGTTTCAAAAGGGGGGGTAAATGCATATCCTACAACCTTTGCACCGCCTTTTTGGACTTAGTAGGGCTTTCGCAGCCACTGTCGCATTTAGCTTCTGAATCTGTCCTTCTGCTCCTGAACAGGGAGTTAACCCACTGTTCCTATGCCGTCATTGAAAATAAGTTTAGGTTCTTAACTGACTTGCCTAGTTAAATAAAGGTCAAATAAATACATCAATAAAAGGTTGGGTGCCGTCGAAATACGACTGTTTCTACACTGTCGCAATTGCGCCAGGCCTGCACTAAACATAAGAGTGCTGTCATCTACACTCCCTGTCCACTCAAGAGCGGCTCATGCTTTCCTAGAACTATGGAATTGGGCCTTTTGAAGCGGATGTGGGTGGCTCTTAAAAGAGCCTTTTGGGTTCAAGTCGGGATGTAGACGTTCAGAAAAGAGTGCGTTTAACCGCCGAAACCGTACAGGGTGCGTCCCTGGCGTTTCAGAGCGTAGACCACGTCCATGGCGGTTACGGTCTTCCTCTTGGCGTGCTCGGTGTAGGTGACGGCGTCACGGATCACGTTCTCCAGGAACACCTTCAGGACACCGCGGGTCTCCTCGTAGATCAGGCCGGAGATACGCTTCACGCCGCCACGGCGAGCCAGACGGCGGATAGCGGGCTTGGTGATTCCCTGGATGTTATCGCGGAGAACCTTGCGATGACGCTTTGCGCCTCCCTTTCCGAGTCCCTTGCCGCCTTTGCCTCTTCCAGACATGATGTGTTCGCTAGTGGAGTTCAAGTGAATAAGTGACGTCCGCGCTGCGTGGTGTGCTCTTATTATCTGCAGTTGGTGGACCTGATTGAAGCCAGTGGCACAGAAAGCGCGCGCTTTTGCCTGGCCTCTGTTGCAAAGGGAACGGCGCTCGTTCTAGGGAACGAGGGAGGAGCGATAGGGGTTCTGCCGAGAAGAAATGAAAGCAAGTCAAATATGTTGAACGAGAGGCCAAACAGTGACAACTGGGTAATCGACTAGT
The DNA here is from genome assembly GCF_029448725.1 of Salvelinus fontinalis. Classification (NCBI taxonomy): domain Eukaryota; kingdom Metazoa; phylum Chordata; class Actinopteri; order Salmoniformes; family Salmonidae; genus Salvelinus; species Salvelinus fontinalis. The sequence continues at coordinate 9,910 of NW_026601135.1, forward strand.
ACTCTATGTTCCACAGTAGTTAAATCAGCTGTGCCTCTCCAGGGCTACAACAAAAATGCCTACTGGTAGGCTACTCTACCCCTGGAGTTGGAAAACACTGATTTAGTAGGATTCAACCCACTGCAGTCCCCCCCCCCCCAATAGAGACAGGCCTAAAGAAGTCAAATAGAGGTCCCAGTTAGAAAGGACAAACGAAGGTGACTCCTCCACACACGTAATAACAAGTACTAACACACCAAACCTTCATGCCATAATTGAGACACCGTCAAATCCATGCGGGGAACGTATAGACCACGGGGAAACAAATACACATGAAATGCCATAAAGCCAAAGGGGCTCATAGTGTCACCTCATCAGTCATTTAGCTATTGAAGGCCATGTAATATAACATCAATCTTCTTTTTTCTTCCCTACGCAGGATCCGGCCTGAGGGTCAGGGAGCCAAGAGGAGCCGAGGTGCCGATGGGAAGGGTGGTGATACCTCTGTAAGGTGAAACGGCAGTAAAACATTCCTCAGACACCCACCCAAAACACACACACACACACACACACACAATGAAGGGATAGTTTTCCTATTCATACAGAGGTGTGCAAATATTGTATTGTACTTGTGTTCACAAACCAATAACAAAGCGTCTTATTATGGAATGAGTGGATCATTTATAGGCCAGATAGCACTATGGCCGTCAGATGGGCTCAGATGTAGCGTCAAATGAACGCCGCAGGAGGGCCCGTCTCAACAGGTCATTTCAAAAGGACACATACTGGCAATTGATCAATCGGTGACAAATATTCACATCTCAAATGTGAATAGCTTTCATCTTACTACTTATTGTTGCCACAATTGTCTCTTACTTGTACTTACTGGCTGCCAGGGCCTCGGTTTAGTACATCAAGGAACAGAGGTTGCCTTTTAGAAGAAGGACTGACAAGCTTTCAAATAGGTGGGATACAGCTAGTGTCACAAAGTCACTTTGTCATAGCAGGTTAGGAGAACCAGGGTCAGTAATTATTTTAAAGCTTTATTTAACCAGGAAGGCCTCGTAGATATTAAAATCTCTTTTTCAAGAGCGTCCTGGCCAAGTTAGGCAGCACCGAGTCATTACAAAAATTACAGACAGACACCATGAAAAACTACAAGTCATCTAGTAAGAACCATTGAATTCACAAGAGTATGACAAAATCAAATACAGCAGGTCAGGGAATCAGCCTCAAAATCCTTCATCGGTGATTGATAAACAGCAATCGGGACAAGTTCTTCCAGTTGAAAATGATTTTGTAAGCTGTTCCAAGACGATGGCGCAGAGTACATAAAAGACCTTATACCAAATTCGGTACCCACCACATTTCTGAACAATAAAAATGGCCAAATAAAAAGGTAGTAAAGCCTAAATGGCTTTGTCGATAAAAGTATACCAGAAGGCCAGCCAACCCTGGTATACAAAGTGCAGTGGGGCGTTTTTTGCAGTTTAAAATACATCTCAAAGTGCCATGGTAAAGAGTGTCAATTGATCTCAAACACTGAGCGGAAGCATTCGTATGTCAAATATCCCCATAGTCTAGTAAAGGCATAAATGTAGCTTAGAAGAAGGGTTAGGCTTACCCTAAATGTCACTTCCCGTCGTACTTGTACTCCGTGTACGCACGACCGACTTACAAGTCATCGCACAGAGAGCACACACACTGTCTGGAAGACAGCACCGGACTGAATTGGAATCCCTCAAACGGCACACTAACTGCATTCCGCTTTATGATGTCACAGTCAGGCCCTCGGAACACTGGTCCTCAACATTCTCAAACACCTTGGATACCGAAGCCAAACATTCTTCCTTCACTCACATTCACAATTCAACCAAGGAGAAGGCTGCCAGGAATTGGATGCTGAAAAGCTCACTTACAGAGCAACATCATAGGACTGGGAGTGAACCGTACTCTGTCCGCGGACATGCTCGGGGCCTTGTGTTCAACAGCAGGTTAGACTCTGTTCCCTGTTCCCTTCAACTGCTTGCATTTCCCTATTATCAACAGTGCAGATACTTCACATGTAGAGTACAACTACAAATAACACAGGGCCTGTTACCACACCCTATAGGCTAGGAGTTTCACTTGGACCACAGTGACATCGGTAGTAAGTCGCTTGCAGCGTAACTGACGGGGACATCAAGGGGAAATGGAAGGGACACACACACACACACACACACACCGAGGAAAAGTCCTACCGACATACAATCTATTGTAATCACCCATTCAATCCAAATCTATTTGCCACATACACATGTTTAGCTCTTGTTATTGCGGGTGTAGGGAAATGCTTGTGTTAGTAGCTCCAACAGCCCAGTCATGTCTAACAAGTAAGATCTAACCATGTCTCAGGATCCCACACAATACACCCAAATCGAACAAAAGGGATGGAATGACAATACATCAATATCTGAACGAGCAATGTCACACCGGCATAGACTAACATACCTAACGATAGAATACTGTATATCAGTATGACGCGAGCTCCGCATGATGAAAGTGACTGGTGTTCCATTAATCAAGTGCCCAGTGAATTCTAACACAAACACACACCTCACCACGTTGCAAGACAGGAGGTGAGGACATGATTCAGGCGAGATGCAATGTTGACACCCTATGCTTCATTTAGGAGCTCAAAGGAATAGGTCAACACGTATAGATAGGGAGGCATTGACCAGAAGTCATGTTGCCAACACTGCCTTTCAATTCATTCAGTCTGCTCATCATTCAAGCCACATAGACAGGGATCTTTGCACCACCTGCTGGATCAGAAGTGCTACTGACAATGGCACACAGAGAGAGCATTTATCCCTCAACCTGATGCAATTTGCACAAGTATGTGGTCCAAAAAAAACACTAACTACATCAGATCATCAAATAGGCAGAGGTTCCAAAAGTTTCAAACACATGTTCATGTAGAGTACCTCCAAATATATAGATGGGAAGAAATTAAATAGAACATGTTCTCCTAGGTCACGTGAGCATTGCATTGTGGAAAACAATGACTCTAGAAGAGCGTGTCTTGAAATGTGAAGCGTGTATTTGTAGATCAATCACAGAATAGGTTTGGTGAAAAAGTAACTGTACGTCACTAGGACTTCATTTGACTGCTCTTAAATCATATTCACTTGCACATGTTCTGCTGCTTCGTCTCCTGCAGATTTGGAACACAACGTCACGTGGATGTATGTTTCTCAACTGTCAAATGAGGGTAAGTTACATAGTAGCGCTTTATTAAAAACGGATTGCTACTTTTCTCTCTAGCCTAGTGCACTCTTTATCTGTAAGCAGCTGCAAAAAAAGGTCCACGTGCCATTAGATCATATAGCCCATAGGACAACTTTTTTCTCCAGGACTACATCTTACACCAATGCACCCCGACAAAGGTTTTGTTGCAGTGACCAGGGAAAAAACGTGGCAGGAATCAACTGGATGATTCTGTGACCAATTACAGGAGGGGGTCTGTTGGATGAGGGGTGTACTGAACTGTGCCTATAGCATGTCACACATCCCTCCAACGGGAAATTGGTTTTGGCAAATGGCCAGAGGCGCTGTCCTTTCCAGCACCACGGAGCTCCGCTATTACCTGTGTCGTGAGTGAAGATGCAGCAGAGGCGCGCTGTCTGTCCATTCAAACGTGCTGAATACAGCAACGCATGCGCAGAGATTTCCTGTCTGCTTCCTGATTTGGCCAAAGGTTTGCCTCCACTTTTAGCCTGTGCCATGCGTCTGGCTATAGTACATTATCCCTTTGCATTCAACGGGTTATGTCGTTTTCCCACCGCTTTTGACCTACGTTCTTTGTATTCGCCGGGTGCTTTATAGGCCCATCACTTTAGCTGTGTGATTTCTGCATTTAACTGGCAGCCTGTATTTAGGGCCTTTACTGGGTCTCATCATTTGGTGAAGCTGTCAAGGGGTTTCGATTCCTGAGCAAATCTTCTTTCGCCTAGGTGATTTAGTTACACTGTAAAAAAAAAAAAAAAAAAAGGATGTGGCAGCCTAGTAGATAGTGGCACGCCAACGAACAAGAAAACCAACTAACAAATACACTCATTCAAGTATGGTCTACATCGGTGCACTCAAAAGAACACACGAAGTCGACTTCTAGTCAATGCACATGATCATCCAATATTATGCACTTCTGAGGCATTTACTTCCTTATCAAGTCTATGCAGCAATGCAGCGCTGGTGATTGCAATTCTGTAATTGGTCAACTAATAATAGGACTAATCATTGCAGCTGCTTGTGTCCTGTTTCGTAACAGCTGTTTTGCAAGCCCTTGATGATTACATCTTTTCATTCCTGCTGTCCCGATAGCTTTTCTCTCAATTAAACAAAGGAGGAACAATGGGAATGTAATAGGATTAGTCAGAGATATCATTTTTGCCTCAATACCTTAGTCAGTCGCATGAGTTATGGAGTGCACATGTTTTTTATTTTTTTGAATGGGGATTTTCACTAAGTCATTGACACACTCTAGCATGTTACATTCCAACAGCTATTGGATTCGAAAAAGTACCACTTGGGGACCCGAGGACCGAGTTTGGGAAACGCCGGCCTGAAGATCAAATACCACTACGATGTGCTCACAAGTTGGCAGTAGCCGCGTTTAACCACTAGATGGCCTCCGTGCTCCACTGTAAAGTTTTCCCCTCTGCACGAGTCTCTCAGCAGCACTGCAATACGGGACTTTCATGTATGTTTTTCGTAGCTACGTAGTGACCAATTTTGCCACTCTTTGCCCTATGTCATTACTCCTCCTTTGCAAAACCTTTTGACTCTAGACATTACATCACTCTCTCTTTAGCAGATCATATCCCAGGAGCAATACGTCGCTTTTCTTTCGAACCAGCGCTTATTTGCAATCACGGCCGGTTGTGATACAGCCTGGAATCGAACCACATACATGGTGGGAAATGGAACAATTGTGCCTTTTTGACGGAAATATGGAGGTGGCTCTTAAAAGAGCCTTTGGGGGATTTTGGAGATCAGGTCATCGTTTAAGCGCGCTCTCCGCGAATACGACGGGCCAGCTGGATATCCTTGGGCATGATGGTCACCCTCTTGGCGTGGATGGCGCACAGGTTGGTGTCCTCGAACAGGCCGACCAGGTAAGCCTCGCTAGCCTCCTGTAGGGCCATCACGGCGGAACTCTGGAAGCGCAGGTCGGTCTTGAAGTCCTGGGCAATTTCTCTCACCAGGCGCTGGAAGGGCAGTTTGCGGATCAGCAGCTCAGTGGACTTCTGGTAACGACGGATCTCTCGCAGAGCCACGGTGCCGGGCCTGTAACGGTGAGGCTTCTTCACGCCGCCGGTGGCCGGGGCGCTCTTGCGCGCAGCCTTGGTGGCGAGCTGCTTCCTGGGTGCTTTACCACCGGTGGATTTACGAGCGGTTTGCTTGGTTCTGGCCATGGCGCTAGCTAGATTCCTTCTTTCACAGTCGGAGTATAGTCTCCAAATGCCTATGTGAAGTTTATAAAGCCGGCAGCGGCGTCTGCTGATTGGACACCATCTACGCACCACTCTGATTGGCCCGTTGCGGAGGCCTCCTCCGGCGCCCATTGGACGGGAGGCTGGGCCTCTCCCTGCCGCCCCAAAATGCAACCCCCACCCTCACGCGCTTGCCTCTTTTGTTAGGGCCGACACTTTACGCGCGTTAATATAATAGTCACCGGCCCAACTTCAGAGTGCAAACTTAGAGCCGCCTAGTAGGTGTTATTGTTCATTCAACGCCTCATGTGGGCACTTGATACGGCGCCGTGTATGTGGCATATAAAAGGACACTTTGCGCTTTTGCTGAGCTAGGTGGTTGGCTCTTAAAAGAGCCTTTGGGGGTTGAGTAGTCAAGTGGCAGCCGCAGTAGCGATGTTACTTGGCTTTGACGGCCTTCTCAGTCTTCTTGGGGAGCAGCACTGCCTGGATGTTGGGTAGCACACCACCCTGAGCGATGGTCACGCCGCCAAGCAGTTTGTTCAGCTCCTCGTCGTTACGGACGGCCAGCTGCAGGTGACGGGGGATGATACGGGTCTTCTTGTTGTCACGGGCAGCGTTGCCGGCCAACTCCAGGATCTCAGCAGTCAGGTACTCGAGCACTGCGGCCAGGTACACTGGTGCGCCAGCGCCCACACGCTCGGCGTAGTTGCCTTTGCGCAGCAGCCTGTGCACACGGCCCACGGGGAACTGGAGTCCGGCACGGGATGAACGTGTCTTTGCCTTCGCCCTGGCCTTGCCTCCGGTTTTGCCTCTTCCGCTCATATTGCTAGCTGTAGGATGTCACAGAAAGTATGAATGAGGCGCTGGCCACCTCGAGAGCCTCATTTATACCTCGCCACAAGAGGCACCGATTGGCCACCGGGCCGGTGTGGCCTTATCCAATTGGAGTGAGGGACAGACAGACAGTCAGTCAGCCCTAAGCCCGCCCTCACCCCCCCCCGCAGGCAGCTGAGTGAGAAGGGCTAGGCTACTCTGTTTCCCTCCGAATTTGTGACAAATCAAATCAGTCAAATCATCCAAATGGGAAACACTTACGCTATAGTATTAACATGGGTCGCATGACGATTAACACATCACAGCAGCCTGCCTCCTCTCCAATTGGAATTATTAATGGCAATTCTAAAACTTCACAACATTGGCTGGTGCTGCACTCTTGAGTGACAATTGTACGCCATTTTGCCACTCGGTTATTATTGTTATTATATGCCTCTCCCTATCTCTCTCTCCGGGCCGCACACACCCAGAGTGGGAAAATGTGGTGCGTTATTTCATTTATTTTGCACGACAGGTAGAACATGGAATGACATGCGCTTTTATGGAAAGAGGTGGGTGGCTCTTAAAAGAGCCTTTTGTGGTAACAACATGTGTCGAGTCGAACACCGTTTGGAATAGGTTTACTTCTTCTTGGGGGCTGCCTTCCTGCCCTTGGCTGCCTTGGGCTTGGCGGCTTTGGGCTTCGCTGCCTTGGTAGCCTTTTTGGGGCTCTTGGCCGCCTTCTTGGCCGCCGCGGCGGGCTTCTTCACTTTCTTTGGGCTCTTGGCGACCTTTTTGGGTGTAGCGGGCTTCTTGGCCTTCTTGGGGGACTTCTTTGCGGCGACGGCCTTCTTGGCTGCTACCTTCTTGGGCTTCTTCGCCGCGGCGGGCTTCTTGGCGGCCACCTTCTTTGCTTTGGGGGCTGCGGCTTTCTTGGCGGGCTTCTTTGCCTCCACGGCTTTCTTGTTGAGCTTGAAGGAGCCGGAGGCACCTGTGCCCTTGGTCTGGACCAGGGTGCCCTTGGTGACGAGGCTCTTGACGGCGATCTTGACGCGGGAGTTGTTCTTCTCCACGTCGTAGCCACCTGCAGCCAGACTCTTCTTGAGCGCGGCCAGGGACACGCCGCTCCTCTCCTTGGAGGCGGACACCGCCTTGACGATGAGCTCGCCTACGCTGGGTCCCGCTTTCTTGGCCTTGGCCGCTGCCTTCTTCTTGGGTGCCTTGGCCGGCGCGGCGGCGGCGGGTGCTGGTGCGACTTCTGCCATGGTCCGGTAAACACACACGCTTACTGAACACTACGGTAGTCTGTGAGGAGGAGTACTTTGCTGTAGACGCTGCTCTGCGCTATTGAAGCTCCACACCGTGCAGGGGGCTGGCCTTAAACGCGACATGAGAACCATGTAGACTCAAGCCACCCAGCTCGACTTCTCCCGGCTGGCCAAATGCTCTTTCACTTGTGTTTTCTGGTCGCCAATATCGGTCCAAAAGTCACCGACGGAGCCGTGTTTTTGGCCCAAAAGCGAACGGCCCAGCGAGCAGACTTGTCTCCGTTCAGAATAAAGTCATGTGGGCTGCAGAAGCCCCGTGCATTTTGTTGCGACTCGCTCAAAACCTCACCGTTCGACTGTCGGCTGGAGCTGCGCGCACTGCTTTTCCTGTGCTATTTGTCTCCTAAATGGCCTAAAAGTGCATCCGATTGCGAGCACCATTGATTGTGTAATGAGCCGAGATGTCTGGCAAGGGAATCAGATGGTTTGGCGTCCCCTGATGTGGTCCTTGGTGTTTTAAAGGAGAGCTCTTTTGGGCACCTTAAAACACATGCACTTGTGAGGCCTGGCCGAGACTAGTGTTGTACTCCAACTTTCAACTTGTATTCGTCATGTGTCCAGGACGCACACGATATACACTGCTTACTTGCCCTGTGTGTGTGTGATGTTGTATTAGTGCTTTTGTTGGATTTGGAGCCTCCTATTTGGACACAGTGTGTGTTTCCTGTGTCTTTTTTTTGCCGATAGGTAGACAGATAGGTAGTCTCTCTCTCTCTCTCTCTCTCTGTCTACTAATCAATGTGTCGCTTGACTCCGCAGCGTGACTCGACTGGTGCCGGTCTTTGTGTCTGTGGGTCTTGGTGTCTGGCAGGCCGGCCGGCGCTATGGAGGCTGGCGCCCCATGTGGGCCTGATATAGGGCTAGAGAGTAGAGTGTGTGTGTGTCTCTCTCTCTCTCTCTCTGTAGCTAGTGCATACATGCACGTGAGTGAGTGGAACAAGGGCTGTATAGATCAATATTTTGTAGAGTGTCCCCACCCCACTCTAGTCCTTGGAGCACTAGTGGAATCCCCCCCCCCCCCTGTGTTCTACTGGCATGTGCACAATCATCTTTTCATTCTAGTTGCATTTCTAAAAAATATTTTCTGGCATAGACTTATTCCACAATACCTACTTTCCCCTACCCTGTTAGGCATGTTCTCCAGACACACATCACACAGCCTAGCTCCACATTCATTAGTGATGGATTTGCCTTTTTCACTGACGGGGTGGGTGGCTCTTAAAAGAGCCTTTGGGTTAGTACAGCACTCCAAATGGGCTGTTTACTTGGAGCTGGTGTATTTGGTCACGGCCTTGGTGCCCTCGGACACAGCGTGCTTGGCCAGCTCTCCGGGGAGCAGCAGGCGCACCGCGGTCTGGATCTCCCTGGAGGTGATGGTGGAACGCTTGTTGTAGTGGGCCAGGCGAGAGGACTCTCCGGCGATACGCTCGAAGATGTCGTTCACGAACGAGTTCATGATTCCCATGGCCTTGGAGGAGATGCCGGTGTCGGGGTGGACCTGCTTCAGCACTTTGTACACGTAGATTGCGTAGCTCTCCTTCCTCGACTTTCGGCGCTTCTTGCCGCCTTTCCCTGCGGTCTTGGTGACGGCTTTCTTGGAGCCCTTCTTGGGCGCGGACTTTGCTGGCTCTGGCATGATGCTGATGCTTCGAATGAGGGGCTGGACCGCGCTTTCCCCTCTTATGAAGAGGAAGCTAAGCAAATTCGGCGGCCGTGGACACACCCCTGCTTTCTCATAGGCGCCCCTGCTTTCATTTGCCCAGTGGAGCCGAGCGCGCATAATAGCCTTCCACTCAGAGGCGGCCTCGCCTAAACAAAGACCTGTGCGCCCTACCTCCCCCAATTCCATAGCCTATGCTTTTTTTGACTGGTGGGGAAAATGTGTGTTTCAAAAGGGGGGGTAAATGCATATCCTACAACCTTTGCACCGCCTTTTTGGACTTAGTAGGGCTTTCGCAGCCACTGTCGCATTTAGCTTCTGAATCTGTCCTTCTGCTCCTGAACAGGGAGTTAACCCACTGTTCCTATGCCGTCATTGAAAATAAGTTTAGGTTCTTAACTGACTTGCCTAGTTAAATAAAGGTCAAATAAATACATCAATAAAAGGTTGGGTGCCGTCGAAATACGACTGTTTCTACACTGTCGCAATTGCGCCAGGCCTGCACTAAACATAAGAGTGCTGTCATCTACACTCCCTGTCCACTCAAGAGCGGCTCATGCTTTCCTAGAACTATGGAATTGGGCCTTTTGAAGCGGATGTGGGTGGCTCTTAAAAGAGCCTTTTGGGTTCAAGTCGGGATGTAGACGTTCAGAAAAGAGTGCGTTTAACCGCCGAAACCGTACAGGGTGCGTCCCTGGCGTTTCAGAGCGTAGACCACGTCCATGGCGGTTACGGTCTTCCTCTTGGCGTGCTCGGTGTAGGTGACGGCGTCACGGATCACGTTCTCCAGGAACACCTTCAGGACACCGCGGGTCTCCTCGTAGATCAGGCCGGAGATACGCTTCACGCCGCCACGGCGAGCCAGACGGCGGATAGCGGGCTTGGTGATTCCCTGGATGTTATCGCGGAGAACCTTGCGATGACGCTTTGCGCCTCCCTTTCCGAGTCCCTTGCCGCCTTTGCCTCTTCCAGACATGATGTGTTCGCTAGTGGAGTTCAAGTGAATAAGTGACGTCCGCGCTGCGTGGTGTGCTCTTATTATCTGCAGTTGGTGGACCTGATTGAAGCCAGTGGCACAGAAAGCGCGCGCTTTTGCCTGGCCTCTGTTGCAAAGGGAACGGCGCTCGTTCTAGGGAACGAGGGAGGAGCGATAGGGGTTCTGCCGAGAAGAAATGAAAGCAAGTCAAATATGTTGAACGAGAGGCCAAACAGTGACAACTGGGTAATCGACTAGTACTCTATGTTCCACAGTAGTTAAATCAGCTGTGCCTCTCCAGGGCTACAACAAAAATGCCTACTGGTAGGCTACTCTACCCCTGGAGTTGGAAAACACTGATTTAGTAGGATTCAACCCACTGCAGTCCCCCCCCCCCCAATAGAGACAGGCCTAAAGAAGTCAAATAGAGGTCCCAGTTAGAAAGGACAAACGAAGGTGACTCCTCCACACACGTAATAACAAGTACTAACACACCAAACCTTCATGCCATAATTGAGACACCGTCAAATCCATACGGGGAACGTATAGACCACGGGGAAACAAATACACATGAAATGCCATAAAGCCAAAGGGGCTCATAGTGTCACCTCATCAGTCATTTAGCTATTGAAGGCCATGTAATATAACATCAATCTTCTTTTTTCTTCCCTACGCAGGATCCGGCCTGACGGTCAGGGAGCCAAGAGGACCCGAGGTGCCGATGGGAAGGGTGGTGATACCTCTGTAAGGTGAAACGGCAGTAAAACATTCCTCAGACACCCACCCAAAACACACACACACACACACACACACACACACACAATGAAGGGATAGTTTTCCTATTCATACAGAGGTGTGCAAATATTGTATTGTACTTGTGTTCACAAACCAATAACAAAGCGTCTTATTATGGAATGAGTGGATCATTTATAGGCCAGATAGCACTATGGCCGTCAGATGGGCTCAGATGTAGCGTCAAATGAACGCCGCAGGAGGGCCCGTCTCAACAGGTCATTTCAAAAGGACACATACTGGCAATTGATCAATCGGTGACAAATATTCACATCTCAAATGTGAATAGCTTTCATCTTACTACTTATTGTTGCCACAATTGTCTCTTACTTGTACTTACTGGCTGCCAGGGCCTCGGTTTAGTACATCAAGGAACAGAGGTTGCCTTTTAGAAGAAGGACTGACAAGCTTTCAAATAGGTGGGATACAGCTAGTGTCACAAAGTCACTTTGTCATAGCAGGTTAGGAGAACCAGGGTCAGTAATTATTTTAAAGCTTTATTTAACCAGGAAGGCCTCGTAGATATTAAAATCTCTTTTTCAAGAGCGTCCTGGCCAAGTTAGGCAGCACCGAGTCATTACAAAAATTACAGACAGACACCATGAAAAACTACAAGTCATCTAGTAAGAACCATTGAATTCACAAGAGTATGACAAAATCAAATACAGCAGGTCAGGGAATCAGCCTCAAAATCCTTCATCGGTGATTGATAAACAGCAATCGGGACAAGTTCTTCCAGTTGAAAATGATTTTGTAAGCTGTTCCAAGACGATGGCGCAGAGTACATAAAAGACCTTATACCAAATTCGGTACCCACCACATTTCTGAACAATAAAAATGGCCAAATAAAAAGGTAGTAAAGCCTAAATGGCTTTGTCGATAAAAGTATACCAGAAGGCCAGCCAACCCTGGTATACAAAGTGCAGTGGGGCGTTTTTTGCAGTTTAAAATACATCTCAAAGTGCCATGGTAAAGAGTGTCAATTGATCTCAAACACTGAGCGGAAGCATTCGTATGTCAAATATCCCCATAGTCTAGTAAAGGCATAAATGTAGCTTAGAAGAAGGGTTAGGCTTACCCTAAATGTCACTTCCCGTCGTACTTGTACTCCGTGTACGCACGACCGACTTACAAGTCATCGCACAGAGAGCACACACACTGTCTGGAAGACAGCACCGGACTGAATTGGAATCCCTCAAACGGCACACTAACTGCATTCCGCTTTATGATGTCACAGTCAGGCCCTCGGAACACTGGTCCTCAACATTCTCAAACACCTTGGATACCGAAGCCAAACATTCTTCCTTCACTCACATTCACAATTCAACCAAGGAGAAGGCTGCCAGGAATTGGATGCTGAAAAGCTCACTTACAGAGCAACATCATAGGACTGGGAGTGAACCGTACTCTGTCCGCGGACATGCTCGGGGCCTTGTGTTCAACAGCAGGTTAGACTCTGTTCCCTGTTCCCTTCAACTGCTTGCATTTCCCTATTATCAACAGTGCAGATACTTCACATGTAGAGTACAACTACAAATAACACAGGGCCTGTTACCACACCCTATAGGCTAGGAGTTTCACTTGGACCACAGTGACATCGGTAGTAAGTCGCTTGCAGCGTAACTGACGGGGACATCAAGGGGAAATGGAAGGGACACACACACACACACACACACACCGAGGAAAAGTCCTACCGACATACAATCTATTGTAATCACCCATTCAATCCAAATCTATTTGCCACATACACATGTTTAGCTCTTGTTATTGCACTTTTAGCCTGTGCCATGCGTCTGGCTATAGTACATTATCCCTTTGCATTCAACGGGTTATGTCGTTTTCCCACCGCTTTTGACCTACGTTCTTTGTATTCGCCGGGTGCTTTATAGGCCCATCACTTTAGCTGTGTGATTTCTGCATTTAACTGGCAGACTGGAAGATCTGGGCAGTAACTTAGGCAGATGTTAACGCACACACACTCATGAAATATATCATTACATTTCCTCCCAAATGAGCGGCGTTGTGGCACTAACTGATGGTTGTATGGGGAAGTTGTTTATGGCTCTATCACTTTCTACGTGCCGAAGAAAATGAAACAAAATGAAATTAAAGCATAAACAAAACAAAATATAGTTATGCCACCTTAATCATCTAATTGGACTGTATTCTATCTACGTCCATGGTCTTGGCAAAATGACCCTATCATGGCATTGTCTGTCATATCTAGGGCTTTCCTAATTAGTTTTTTTGCGGGGTGTTGCTTAGGGTACTATCCTAAGTTGATAACTACATGATAAGTCTACAGCTGTAAGGCACTAGCTTTGGACAGTCTACAGGGATGACCTATGGACTTCTGGGAAGAAAACTGGCGAGTACTGTAGCTGTAGAGTCAAAGGCCTCAAAATAAATGTGACATTTTACTAAGGCTGGTATTTTGCTTGGACCCTTAAGTGATCCTAGCATAAATCCTAACTGGATGTTCTGTTGTGCATGTGCGTTTATGCTTACACAAGCGCACATGTCAAGGGAAGAAAAGCAAGTATCCTGGCAGATTACCACTTGTTCAGAATGAGTCTGACGTAGTCAGGTAGTCTTCAGGTCAATGCCTGGAGGTCAGTCAGAATTGGTGTCGAGGGAGTGTGTAGTGGTTTTACTACAAGTCACTGTGTCTTCCACTATTGTAGTGGTGATTGGTATGAAGTCTATTGCATAGCTATGTTATCCATGGAGGAGCTAACCTCACGATAGAAGTACTCTCTAAGCACGGAACCAGTCGTCGTGGTGTGATCATGGTTCATGACTTCTAATAACTTTTTTCCTGAACCGAGGGTTCTATTTATTAGTGGCGTGTGTTAACCATTGGAAGAGTGCAATGGAGATTCCCTTCCCCGTGTTGCACTCTGAGTGACTCCTATGTTGCTATTATCAATAACAATTGAACTTGTGAGGCTACTAATCCTCTTACTGAGTGTTGCTGGACTGACTGTGGTATTGGTACTGGTACTCAAGGGGTCCAGTCGTCCTACCGATTTATTCTGAAATGTTATCCTACAGGAATACATGATTAGAGCATTTTACTAGTTGTCTTGTAGTGGCTACTACACATGGCAAGGAATGATTATTGTTGCCATTTGTTTTGGAGGTGGACAAGTCCACTGGACTTTACGACCAGTGGCTGCTGCCATACACGTAAAAAAAATGCATCACTAGCCACTTTAAACAATGCCACTTAATATAATGTTTACATACCCTACATTACGCGTCTCATATGTATGTACTGTACTCGATACCATCTACTGCATCTTGCCTATGCCGTTCCGTACCATCACTCATTCATATATCTTTATGTACATATTCTTCATCCCTTTACACTTGTGTGTATAAGGTAGCTGTTGTGAAATTGTTAGGTTAGATTACTCGTTGGTTATTACTGCATTGTCGGAACTGGAAGCACAAGCATTTCGCTACACTCGCATTAACATCTGCTAACCATGTGTATGTGACAAATAACATTTGATTTCTGACCAGTGTAGTACACCTCAGTACTAACTACACGTTAGTTCTCCTAACCTGCCATATTAATTATCCTAACCTACTAAGTTAATTCTCCTATCCTGCCGCGTTAATTCTCCTAACCTGCCATATTAATTATCCTATCCTGCTACGTTAATTCTCCTAACCTGCCATATTAATTCTCCTAACCTGCCATATTAATTCTCCTAACCTGCCATATTAATTCTCCTGACCTGCCATATTAATTCTCCTAACCTGCCATATTAATTCTCCTAACCTGCCATATTAATTCTCCTAACCTGCCATATTAATTCTCCTAACCTGCCATATTAATTCTCCTGACCTGCCATATTAATTCTCCTAACCTGCCATGTTAATTCTCCTGACCTGCCATATTAATTCTCCTGACCTGCCATGTTAATTCTCCTGACCTGCCATATTAATTCTCCTGACCTGCCATGTTAATTCTCCTAACCTGCCATATTAATTCTCCTAACCTGCCATATTAATTCTCCTAACCTGCCATATTAATTCTCCTAACCTGCCATATTAATTCTCCTGACCTGCCATATTAATTCTCCTAACCTGCCATGTTAATTCTCCTGACCTGCCATATTAATTCTCCTGACCTGCCATATTAATTCTCCTGACCTGCCATGTTAATTCTCCTATCCTGCCATATTAATTCTCCTGACCTGCCATATTAATTCTCCTGACCTGCCATGTTAATTCTCCTGACCTGCCATGTTAATTCTCCTATCCTGCCATATTAATTCTCCTGACCTGCCATGTTAATTCTCCTGACCTGCCATGTTAATTCTCCTAACCTGCCATATTAATTCTCCTGACCTGCCATATTAATTCTCCTGACCTGCCATATTAATTCTCCTGACCTGCCATGTTAATTCTCCTAACCTGCCATATTAATTCTCCTGACCTGCCATATTAATTCTCCTAACCTGCCATGTTAATTCTCCTGACCTGCCATATTAATTCTCCTGACCTGCCATGTTAATTCTCCTAACCTGCCATGTTAATTCTCCTGACCTGCCATATTAATTCTCCTAACCTGCCATGTTATAGATAAAAGGATAAAAAGTGTATTGTTTTTAAACATGTGCATGTTTTTTCTCCTCTGACAAAACAAAAGCTGATTCAAACTGGGTTTGGCAGGTTTCAAAGGACTTCTGCAGTAGGAAACACATGACTTATCCTCAGTGAAAGGTGGCTATCGAGGAGGCGAGGACACTCTTCCGTTTGCCAACTAAAGAACTGACACACTGGTGGACCACTCGACCACTTATCGGTTTCTGGGTCACGGAGCAGAGAGGACGGAGGGACGGTCTTTTGCTCAAGCAAGAATCTCCCCAAGTATGCAGTTACCCATACTTGTCTCAATGGCCAATACATATGCCTGGTTCATAAACCAATGGGAGGTGGGAATTTACCAGTTGTGAAGTCGTAAATACCAGTTGGATGCATTAACGTGCTTTGAACTCGTTGAGAAAAACACTGATTGGCTAATGGCCAACAAGCTGTGCAAACCATAAACTAAAAGTAAAGCCATCATGCATGTAAACCAATTATAGTGTTCAAAAACCATATTAATACACTGAACAAAAATATAAACGCAACAAGTAAAGTGCTGAGGAGTATTTCTGTCTGTAATAAAGCTCTATTGTGGGGAAAAACTCATTCTGATTGGCAGGGCCTGGCTCCCAAGCGGGTGGGCCTATGCCCTCTCAGGCCCACCCCCTGCCCAGTTATGTGAAATCCATAGATTAGGGACTAATGAATTTATTTCAGATGGCGGATTTCCTTATATGATCTGTTACTCTGCATAATCTTTGAAATTGTTACATGTTGTGTTTATATTTTTGTTTAGTATAGATAGCTTTTTATAAACAATGTTTAGTTGTTGCATTTAACTCCTGAAAGTTCTCGAGGTAATTTCAGTAGTAGGTGACATCAGAGGTCAGCGTGTGGAGAAGTGGGAGCTCGGGATGATAGAGGAGTTTCCCACTAGTAATTACCAGTTGGAGGAGGGCCGTTCAAGTGGATTTTACCCAGTCCTATGTGGTAATTTCCCACTTCCCACTTGGATACGAACGCATCAATAGTGTAAGCGAATCAGGGTTTATATCGGCCTACAATGATCTGCCCCGGGAGGAGTTTGCACATGGTGATACGGGATTGCATTCGTTTTGTAACTGGGCTGCCTTCCGGCATGAGCCAGGTGCCGCTAAAAAGGCGATGTCGGTTCAAAACAAGGAGTAATGATTTAGGATAGTTTCATATGCGTGTCATAGGCCCAAGTGTTCGGTCTTCATACAATCCCCATGATGTGCTTTAGCTGCCTTGCCAATATTGGAAAACATTTGATCGAAAAGACATGTATGATCCTGAACGATAAAGACATGTATGATCCTGAACGATAAAGACATGTATGATCCTGAACGATAAAGACATGTATGATCCTGAACGATAAAGACATGTATGATCCTGAACGATAAAGACATGTATGATCCTGAACGATAAAGACATGTATGATCCTGAACGATGCACCATGCCGCCTTGTTGACTATTATGACCGGGCAGCGCAGATTACTGTTCCATTTGAGAAGGCGCTCCTCCCTACCGGTTTTGCCCGTTCACGTGCACCCCGGTTCAGCCTAATCGAACGCCTTCAATATCCAGCAGGTGTGCGCACTTAGTAACCAGAAAACAAATCCGGAACTAGCCGCGCACCTGCAGGATATTTAAGAGGACGTGACCGAGTTGTCTCATTTCAAAATCGATATACAAATCGCGGTGGTGAGTATACATAGACTTATGTTATGGCATTTAGTGGCGCAATCATTATTCCCATAACAGGGCGGCGATTAACTTCTAATAAATGAACGCCTAACATTTTTTACATTCATCTGATCTTTTACAGGCTATACCAAATGTACTCTAAAAGGGTTTAGTAACATAGTAGACTATGCACACTAGACTAACATTGATTTTGTTAGTCACTCTCACTCGTGGCATAGTCATGGGGGAATATCTAGAATTGATGGAAATAAAAGTGCATTTGGCCACTTTCTGCCCATTGGCAAAATTGGTATAATTGCATGAAATGGATCATACAATTGTTCAGTTCTTTGCCCAATGGTAGAATGACAGGAAATGAACTTGCAGTAGGCCGGTCTTCCATGTAGGAATACTGGGTCATAATGGTGGTTTATTCTTCTCCTTTAGTCATGGTTCTTCCTGGGCTTCAGGTTTGGAGATGGATACTCTTTGCCTGCATTCACTGGCTGTGTGTCTGTCAAGAGACTCCAAGACCGTAAGTCAATCTGCACTCACAAGTTAGAATTTAGTGATCAGACTTGCTTCTCTCGTCTGGGTTTAATGTTCTTTTAGAGCAATTTTTCCATCTACCCTTTCTGCAGATCTTTATCCCCCTGTGTATTTCACCTGGCTTTGTGTTTGGAGGTATCCTGTCATTGGGTAGTGATTTTCCTGTTGCCGGGTGTGTTCTCTGTAGGGTTTACATGGTAGCCATTCCTGCAGTGATCCAGGCAGGCTCAGAGGCCAAGCTTTGTGCCAGCCTTCTGCAGCCCAACGAGACCCTGGTCATGACCGTATCTCTGATGGCCGACGGGCAGAACAAGAGACTTCTCCACCAGAGTTCTGACCAAGAGTTTCACCGCTGTTTCCAGTTTCAGGTCAGCCCAGCACTGGTGGACATCTAGAGCCATTCCAATAAGAGTGTACTGTACTGCTCAGCTGTGATGCATCGCTTAGGTTCTTTGTGCAAGGCCAGCTTGTTTTATGGGAAATGTCAGTGGTGGCCTACCAGAACTTTTCTGTGATTCAGGCTCCAATTTGTACCAGGTTTTGATTGAATGCTTGTATATACTATCGAGACAATGACGTGCATAATGGGATCCCTGCAGGAGTTAAACGCTCTACCTTGAAGTTGCTAGTGGCACGCTCTTACCAGCTGGGCCACACGGCACCACATTTTTAATGTCCTATGTTATCGGTCCGTTAGTTCACCGGTGTTGCCCTGTTTCCGTCCCTGACAGGCCCCTCATGTGAAGAGCGACAAAGTGCAGAACTTTAAGGTGGAGGTTCGAGGGGAAACATTTCTATCCACAGAGGAGAGAAGGGTCATGATCAAACCCTACAGCCCCATGACGTTCATCCAAACGGACAAACCAATCTACAACCCAGGACAACCGGGTAATGTTACAGCCGGTAGTCTGGTTGCTAAGAAACAGGACAATTAGGTGTTGGCATGTTCTGTAATGGTTTACTCCGGTGCTTTGACCTTTTTGGACCCCATTTTGATATCAACAGTTTTCCACGACCCCACCATGTTCCCTTTGTTTATTTGAGGCTGTAACCGTATTACAATGAAGTACTATCAGACTGAAATCTGAAGGAAGAACACTATCATTGCGGGCAAGAGCATCTGCCCGCAGTCTGTTGTAACGAGTCATGCGTGGCTTATGAGGATTGTAGAGGGAAACGGTAGAAATACCGGGTGAAAGATTACTGGAATCAGGATGGGAATCTGGGACCCTTGGGATTATGAGGAAGTTGTCTGAAATGATGCTTCTAATATTCTTATTGTTCGTCTTGTCATTGGCTTTTTACAGTGCATTTTAGAGTCGTCACCTTGGATACCCATTTTAGCCCCGTCAATCAGCTGGTGAGTTGAAAATATACGATTGACAATAGTATTTTAGTTCAGTCTCTACTATTTCAAACCAAGATGCAGAAGTGTCACACTACTGTGATGGACATAGCAGTCTGGTATTATGTACAGCACTCAACCAGCCAGGACATGGGGCTTCCATTCATATAGGTCAGATTGGAATGAATGGGATCATCTCTTCCTGAGAATGACTTGGTCGCTTAACGTAAACATCACATGTAGCATTTGCAATTCAATCACCTGTCTAGTTCCTATAGTTGTAGACAGCTATGCGCCTCTGTTTTGGCATTGGGTTCATGTTTCATTAACAACTCCATCTCTTGTCTTTGCCCTTCACAGTACAACATTGTGGAACTTGAGGTAAGATCCTTGTTAGTGTGACTTTATGTTGACTGTCAGTGTAAAGACTGCAGCATTATGACTCCCCCGGCTAGCTAGGTCCTCATATCCACCTACTGTAGGAGTTAGCTAAATACTTCCGATCAGCATTGTATCTAGGTCCCCTTCAGTAGATGAATGTTGCAGATAGAACTGACTCCTTGTCCTGTATACTGTTGTGAACTTTCCACATCGTTGTGTCCTCCTGAACGTTCCCCTTCCTATGACCCAACAGGATGTTAATCACAACCGGATTGGACAGTGGGTCAACACTACATCCAGTGGCAGCATTCTGCAGCTTTCTCACCCCCTGAACTCTGAAGCACCTGTAGGATCCTATACCATTGTAGTGTGGATTGGTGAAGAGAAAATCTACCACAACTTCAAGGTAGAACAGTATGGTAGGTGGAGTTTCTCTTTCATGCTTGGTAATGTTGAATCAATGCATCACAAGCCTGGAACATTCTGGAGTTGACTGCTGTTCTTTTTATCTGTAGCTTTGCCCAAGTTTGAGATCCAAATGAACCTCACGGACAAGATCAGCGTTGTTCAGGAAGAGTATGAAGTGAAAGTGTGTGCAAAGTGAGTAAACACTATTGGTGAATTGCAATGTACTGTAGTTACAAGGTGATGTAGCTGAGTTCCACATGTCATTTAATAATCTCATTACGCTGAGGCAGACCTGGGCTGAAATACTATTGGAAGTAGTTCATTTACCTTCACAGTTCAAATTAAGGATTTGGATCTTTGAAAATACAAGTAAATTACATGTTATTGGTTACAACACGTGTTTAGTACATGTTGCGGGTGCAGCAATAGGTAACAATTTCACAAATGCCTAATACACACTTCTAAGGAATGGCATGAAGAATAGATGGTCAATGTCAGAGGTATAGAATACAGTATATACATACAAGATGAGTAATGCAAGGTATGTCAGCATCATTAGTGACCAGTATTTCAAGTCTGTAGGCAGCAGCCTGTGTGCTAGTACTGTAGCTTAATTTGATAATACACTTGGAAATTGTCATGCATTTGAGGATGCTCAAATACACTTATTTAAATATAAAATCCTTAAATATGCATGTGGTCTACATTAATGACATGCTACTGCTCAATGTCTTAAACTGCTGCTACAATCCCTGAGATTATGTACGGTGGCATTTACATGAACAGCTGGCTCTTCGGTCATAAAGCGTCTCAGATTAGGATTGCTGTTCTAGGGTCAGGTCCCACCCTGACATGTGACCTTGTTCATTATGATCTGTAGTTAAAACGGATCCCGTTCTGAGGCTCTATGAGTACAGGTCCAGATTCATTGACCGTGATAAATGTGTGACTTCAAGCCTGCAGGAATGCATAAGCCTTTAGGTCTCCTGTTTTTAATATGATAATTGGATGTAGGAAGTTGACACTTGTCTTGTTGTGAATTGAAATCAGATACACGTATAGGCAGCCTGTACCTGGTAAAGTAGGGGTCAAGTTGTGCCGACCCTTGGTGGACAATGCAGTGATACCAATAACAATCGATGAGCGACATCCACAAGGAGTTCCTGATTACACACCTCCATGCCACAAAGAGTCAATAGAGGTTTGTATGCTTTCCTAAAACTAGTAGTGCTGTTTTTACAAACATATTACATTTTGAATGGGATTTACTTTTTTTTTTTTTTTTTTGCTGTTTTGCTTGCTTTTCCTAGATGGACCATACTGGCTGTGCTTCTTATGTCTTCAACATGGCAATTTTCACAAAGAATGCAGGAGAGAAATTGCTGGAAGACGTGTTTAGTTTCCACGCAGAAGTACAGGAGGAGGGGACAGGCAAGTCCTTTATGAGATGCATCATGTTATTTCCTCAATACAAACCCTTCATTTCACTTCAGCTGATGGCGACGTAACTATTGCCTTTTTCATTAGATCAGGGTTTCCCTAACTGTCCTGGGGTTCCCCCTGGGTTTTGGTTTCTGCCCGAGCGCTACACGGCTGACTGAAATAACCGTCTCATAGTGTAGTTTTGATTAGAATCAGCTGTAGTGCAGGAAACTACAAGGTGCACCCAGGGGGGGGGGGCCAGGACTGAGTTTGGGTTCCTCTGCGTTGGCTCAACGTTGGGAAGAAAGAGCTTTATGCCCTTTGGTGCTGCAGCAGGGTTTTATATAATGCTGTTTTATGGTTTTAATATTCTGTTTAAGCTGCACTGCAGTTCAGTTTCTGCATGGTACTGGTAATTGTGAAATATACCATCCTGTTTTCATTTGACAGGTATTACACTGTCAGAGGACAAACGCATAGAGCTCTCCTATGTGATTGGAGAATTCACATTTGTTGACACGCCCCAAATCTATGAGCATGGATCAATTATCGAAGGCAAGGTAAGTTCAAATGGTGTTCCTGTTGCATTGTGGATGCTAGTTTGTCCTGCTTCCTGAACTACTGAACTGAACTGTGGTAGGTAATGATGACGTATGTAGTGTCACTTCATTCATACAACCCCCCCCTTTTCCTCAGATAAATGCTGTTCGCTTTAACAACACACCCATCTCTGACATGTTAGTCTACCTGTTTGAGGAGAAAGGCTGGTCCTCGTATCTACGACTACAGAACCTAACCACGGACAGTAGTGGTATTGCCAGGTTCTCCCTCAACACAACCAGTCTGCCCAAAGAGAATATTAACTTGGTAGTAAGTATGATTCCTTCTAGGTTTGACAGACTTTATACTCCATGCCAGTGTCCTGGAGACCGTAAGGGGTGCATGTTTAGTTTCTTGCCCACACAGCTGACGTCAAATAATGAACTCTTCCTCAAGGTTTGAATCGGACCGCTTGGGGTCCCCAGGACAGTGGGGGGAAATGCTGCCCAGAGGTCATGACCCTAACATGCTATGACCAGGATGGGCTAGGTGGAAGTAAGGTGGATCAGTTACCATATTGCTTCCTGTCATCCTCTCAGATCCCCACTGTATATAGGACAGGGTCTAGGGGGTGATTTAGGATTGGGCCTTTAGTTAGACTCTCCCTTTTGTTCCTTTCCAGGTGAGTGACACCCCACAAGTGGAGTTCCCAGGATACAGGGTCCCCTATTTCAACAGAGGGCAACACCTACTCTCACTGATCCAGCCCGCTGCCCCTGACAGTAAACCGTCCAGCTCCCTGGCTATTCAGAAGGTGGAGAAACCACTGGCATGTGGGCAGGCGGTGTCAGTCACCATCCGCTATGTCATCGTAGGGGAGACTGTCCCAAAGGGCTCTGTGGCTGTCCTCTACCTGGTGAGTAGAACCAGGAACAACCTGCAAACCCACGGTGCCTCTCAAACAGCACCATATTTCCTAGTTGCGCTCCTTTAGACCAGGATCATTTCAGACATTGCTCCAGCAACACTTTCAAAGGATGTGCCTATACTACACCAATACTCCTAATCAACCACTGTAACCCAACCTAGCTCATGTTACAAATTGGACTTTTGAATATATATATATATTCAGAAAATTCGTAACCTATATAAAATGGATGATGGACATCCACAAATGAATACATATCATACTAATTGGAGTCCTGGATTTGTTAACCATGTTACGTCTACCCCATGAGTCCAGGTTGCAACGTCTCCTCTCTGTTGCTGAGAACTGTTCCCTTTCTCTCCAGGCCTTATCCAGAGGGGTCATAGTTCAGCATGGACACATCAATGTTACTGTGCAGCAGGACAGTCCTGGTGAGTGAGTTTCATGATGTGATTCTGAACGTTCTGGAAGGTGCTCGATGACAGTGACCTGCTCTTGCGTTGCAGTAGCTGAGGGTGACGTCACCTTGAAGTTGGCAGTGGTTCCAGAGATGGCGCCGGTGGTTCAGCTCCTGGTGTACAGTATGCTACCCAGTGAGACTGTCATCGCCCACAGCATGAACTTCCCCACTGAGAAATGCTTCAGGAACAAGGTGTGTGTGTGTGTGCAGGAGTCTCATATCCCCAGTGACTGTATGTGGCGGACATTGTTGTTTTCTGAAAGGTGTCCAGTATTTCCAGACTATCATACCTGGAGTAATGGTATCTGATGTGTATGCCAGGTGTTGGTGGAGTTCTCTCCCTCCAACGCAGTCCCAGGGGAGGAGAACACCCTGCATCTCTCGGCCCAGCCCGGTTCCCTCTGTGGCCTCGGTGCTGTGGACCAGAGTGTTGGCATCATGGAGCCAGGGAAGAGGCTGGATGCTGACAAGGTAACGGAGCTCACTGAAGTGAACTACAGTGGTACCACCATACCTACTGTTTTGGTGGTGCTGGGAATACAACCATTGACTACAGGAGACATGGAGTGGATCTGTTCACTGGTCATTTGGGGAGCTTTTATCAAATGTGATGGGACTCATTCTCTGGCTTGAGGCCCACTTTCTATTGACTCTCAGTAACTGGAAAGCACCTCCTTATTGACGTTCTGGGTTGACGGGACAACATGCTAAACGTTTAGCAATGGAAAACAAAAATGGAGTATTTCCCCAAGTAGTCGTTTCAGTCTGTTCTGTTCGGTCCCCAATGAACGAGGTAATTTCACACCTCTCTGTTGTCCCTTTCCAGATATTTGATTTGTTACCGGTCAAGGAGACGACCTATATTCCCTACGAGCTTGAAGATCCAGTAGAATGTTTACGTGTTAGACCAAGGAGACTCATAATACCACACCCATATGGACCGTCTGAGATGACAAATGATCCTTATGCAGTTTTTCAGGTAAATTATTTCTGCCCTGGTTTCTCAACTTGAAGCCTCTTTTCTTTCTGGGAAGAATCAGTCCCCGTTCTGTTACAATGTGTTCATCTTACACTGTTAAACTTATTAATAATTGTCAGTGTCATTCTATTAAGTTGTTTCTGCTCTTTCTAGACGCTGGGACTGAAGCTAGCGACTAACCTGGATATAAGAGTACCTTCCTGCCTCAGTTACCAGGGGAACCAGTACTATCGCTCCTATGGTGAGATGTCCTTACCAACCCTTATTCTCATTGCCAAGTCTAATGAATCTTGGGTTATGGATGACCTTTTGTTAGAATAAGCACAGCATTCAGTCCACTTTAACTTGACAATAATGGCCATGTTTTGTGTTAGTAGCTTACAGCCCTATGGCTAGGCCTGGATCAGCGGGTCCTAGACTTGAAATGGCTGTGGCTGGTGGACTTGCCGCTCCACCTCCGCCACCCATACAGACGGTCCGTACATTCTTCCCTGAGACATGGATTTGGGACCTTGTGGAAGTTGGGTAAGTGCTCTGCGCAGTGAGGCGGACCTCTGGTGAAAGCCCTCTTAGCTCTTGCCTCATATCCAAACAGTAGTGGTGTAGATTAGGAACCTGAACCTCTGTAAACTGTAGGCCAGCTTTCTCTTAGGAAAGACCCGTTGACCTCCATGGGTGTCCCTGGTTAGATAAAGCTTAAATGCATTTGTAACAAACAGTGTTGAAATTAGTCCTTCTCTATTGGACACTTGGTGGCTTTCTGTTTGAACTCTGACCTCTGTATTCCAGGGAGTCTGGATCAGCAGATGTCCCCCTGACAGTCCCAGACACCATCACCACCTGGGAGACTGAGGTCTTCTGCCTGGCCCCCAGTGGCTTCGGTCTGGCTCCTCTGGTGGAGCTCACGGTCTTCCAGCCCTTCTTCCTGGAGCTCACCCTGCCCTACTCAGTCATCCGGGGAGAGCACTTTGAGCTGAAGGCCACTGTGTTTAACTACCTCTCCAAGTGCATCGTGGTACGGCACTGCACCAGGATGGTTTCTGTAGTTGTATTGTTTTTGGCGTACCGTGTTATCTTACGACGTGTTCCTCTTTGGCAGGTTTCTGTGACTCCAGCTCTTTCCTCTGACTACACTCTCTCACCCTTGCGTGATGTCCGGGACTCCCCGTGCTTGTGTGCCAATGGACGAAAGACCTTCAGTTGGACAATGGCCCCCTCTGTCCTGGGTTAGTCTTCATTCAACTGTTCAAATGGCAGAATGGATGTCAACCCGAGTTGTGTGCTGTCACCGTATTGGATGTTGTGTAACCTGCGCTGTACTGTGTGTGTAGGGGTTTTGAACGTGTCCGTTAGTGCGGCGGCTGTCCAGTCCCACACTGCGTGTGACAACGGGGTTGCGAACGTACCGGAGAGAGGACGCGTTGACACAGTCACACGGAGCCTGCTGGTGAAGGTATGTAGTCTACTGCTGTGGGAGAACTAACGTTAGGTTGCACAGATACTGTCTAGTGTAACTGCCTCTGAAATGAATCCCTCTCTTCCTCCAGGCTGAGGGAACAGAGAAGAGACACACCTACAACTGGTTGCTGTGTCCTACTGGTCAGTAATGAATCAACGTTGAATGTTCACGGTGGTTGACGTGATCATCTTCTTTCATGCACATCTTTGTGTCCACAGGAGAAGCTCTGACGGAGGAGGTGGAACCGCAACTCCCCCAGAATGTGGTGGATGGCTCTGCTAGGATTTCCCTCTCAGTTCTGGGTAAAATACACCACTGTGTAGTGGTGGGAAGACGACCCTTCTCCAGTGACGCTGCTGTTTGCTGAAGACGACAGTCTGTAACAGAAGTCCCTTGTTTCTCTGTAGGGGACATCCTGGGTCGGGCCCTCAACAACCTGGATGGACTGTTGCAGATGCCGTATGGGTGTGGGGAGCAGAATATGGCCCTGCTTTCCCCCAATATCTACATCCTGGAGTACCTGAGGAACACAAAGCAGCTCACGCCAGCCATCCTAGACAAGGCGACCAAGTTCCTCACTAGTGGTAGGAGAGTCCCTTAACATCTGTCTTGATTAGATACCAAATCCACAAACCGGGCTGGATTTGTCCTAATAGAGGATTTTGTTTTGTATTCCAAACCAGGGGATTATATGCAACGCTGGATAAACTAGTAATATCATCAACCATGTGTAGTTGACTAGTGATTGTTTTTTATAAGATAAGTTTAATGCTAGCTAGCAACTTACCTTGGCTTCTTGCTGCCCTCGCGTAACAGGTAGTCAGCCTGCCACGCAGGCTCCTCGTGGAGTGCAATGGTTAGAGCGTTGGACTAGTAACCGGAAGGTGGTAAAAATCTGTCGTTCTGCCCCTGAACAAGGCAGTTAACCCACCGTTCCTAGGCAGTCATTGAAAATAAGAATGTGTTCTTAAATTAAAAAAAATCGGTGTCCAAAAATACCGATTACCGTTTGTAATGAACTTGAAATCGGCCCTGATTAATCGGTGGACCTCTAATATCAATGTCTTAACATCACTGACCCAACACATGGTTTCCTACTGAAGTCATTTGATGGTAGAATATTGACACTGTCTCATAGCGCCCTATTCCTTATGTAGGGCAGGACTCTCCAACCCTGTTACTGTCCTGTAGGGTTTCACTCCAACCCTCATCTAGCTCCCCTACTAATAATTAGCTGGCTGAATGGGGTTAATTACAACTTGGTGTGAGGGTAGCTCTCCATGAACAGGGTTGGAGAGCCCTGATATATAGGGAGCCATTTGGGGCACAACTCTGGGAATGGAACAACCGCTTGGTCACTGTTCATGCTAAAACCCCACCGACAGGTTACCAACGGCAGCTGAACTACAAGAATGCTGATGGTGCGTACAGCACATTTGGACAAGGCTTGGGGAACACCTGGTGAGTACTTGGCTTGTTTTTCACCTACTGGTGGCTTCAATGAACCATTGACCAACGTGTGATGTCATGACTTGGAGCTTGACGATATTATGTCAGGGCTTTTAAATGAATCCAGTTCTTTCTTCAGGCTGACTGCTTTTGTCTTGAGATCCTTTGGCAAAGCCCAGTCTTTCATCTATGTTGACCCGGCAACGATGGAGCAATCCAAGACTTGGTTGGAACGTCAACAAGGCAAACATGGCTGTTTCAGAGCTTTAGGGAAGCTCTTGAACAACAGAATGAAGGTATTTTATATTGCTAATAAACTGGTTGTTTCATCAGACCAGACATAGTTTGATTTCAACAGGCTAGATACAGTTAGTGTGTTGACATTGTTTTCTAGGGTGGAGTGACGGATGAAGTCACACTGACTGCTTACATCACTGCTTCAATGCTGGAGCTCAACATGTCCGTGTCGGTAAGTAGCTTCACTCCATGTAACCGTTTCTCACAACGTCATTACAGGCAACTCATTTAGCCTCCTGTATGACATCTGTGTCTTACATCAACTGTCACTTCTCTGAAAGTAGTCTATGACATAACATAGAATGGGCGTTACGTAAGCAGATCTGAATGGTGTAGATCTGATATTAGGCTCAGTATGCTACTGTAAAGTGAGAAAGGAAATGTGCTCCAGCTTGAATCTCTCTAGTCTGGTCCCAGATCTGTTTGTGTTTTTGCTTCATCCCTCTTTAGCATATACACAAATTATACCCTTTACAAATGTAATAAAATGCACAAGATTTACAAGGAAAAAGAATCCCGTTCCTCAGCAAAAAGTGTTCCCTAATCAACAATTTGAACTGCCTGAGGCCCAAGAACAGCAAGTTGAATGGAACCCAGTCCAAACTGATCTGGGACCAGGCTGGCTTATCTTAATGTGCTGCTTTCATTCTGTGCTCTAGGATCCTGTTGTGGACCACAGCTTGTCTTGCCTGAAGAACTCCACCAGTGATTTGTCCAACACCTACGCTACTGCTCTGCTGGCCTACACCTTCACCCTGGCAGGTGACATGGAGACACGGGCCCGGCTTCTGCAGCACCTCGACACCATCTCATTTCAAGAGGGTGAGCTATATCCTGGTCCAAGATCTGTTAGCGCAGTCTTTCCTTGATTGAGCATGCCTGGATAATGGAGTAGTCCCAAAAGTGCAAACACTCAGACCATCTGGCACTCCAGATAGGCCCAATAAAATTATTATTGTTAAGAAAAAGAATATTGTTTGAACTTGCTCATTGAAATGAATTTGTGTTGTGTAGTCTGTATTAGGATGAATAAACTAGTCCTTTGGCGTTTGTGCGCTCCTCAACCCTCAGGGGGTCTCCTGCACTGGTCCCAATCCTCCTCGGAGACCTTACCCTCCCTGGAGGTGGAGATCAGCTCCTACGTTCTGCTGGCGTCCCTCAGTGCCTCTTCTCGGTCTACCTCTGACCTGGGCTACGCCTCCCGCATCGTCAGGTGGCTGGTGAGGCAGCAGAACGCCTACGGAGGCTTCTCCTCCACCCAGGTATACTTCCCAAACACCAGTGGTCTGAAATGCTGCACTAGTACGAACTTTGTAACTTTGACTTGTATCAGACCACAGGTCATGTGTTCTTCATGTCCAACCTGGTGAGGCTCACTTCCACTGGTACAGAGCCTAGAAACCATCATAATGAGTGGAATTGGGATTTAGTCACTTTAGCAACTGTTCAATGTGAGGAAAATAATCAACCCTTTAAAATGGTGTGTTTAATTTTGAACTGATTGTCCTGTGGTCTGTATGTGTAGGACACCGTGGTGGCCCTCCAGGCCCTGGCTCTCTACTCCACCAGGGTGTTCAGTAGAGGAGGAGCCAGCACAGTGACGGTACGGTCTCCCAGTGGGGAACGGTGCCTCTTCCTTGTCAACCAAAACAACAAGCTTCTGTACCAGGAGAGGGCGCTGCAGGACACAGAAGGGAAGTACAGCGTTGAAGTGAAGGGCAGTGCTTGTGCCTCAGTGCAGGTCAGTGAATACACATCTCTCCTCCCAGTCCTGTGGCGCAAGATGCACTGTAATACACATCACAGGGAAGATGTTTCTTCTGGCTCATAAAACGTTTGTATTTGGACAGGATGGTTTCCCTGACTTCCTCTTCTCTATCCCAGGTGGTGCTCCGCTACAACGTCCCTACTCCTACCAGAAGCACAACGCTCAGTATCCAGGTGACTCCAGAGGTGGACTGCAACGGCAAGTCTTTGAGACCCAGAGTCACGCTGAAGCTCGAGTCTCGGTAAGAATGAAGGACCTGTCTTGTATTCACCTTGTTTGCCGGTGTTATCTTGGAGCAGAATGGATTTGACCCAAATGAATTAGTTTCGTTATACCTGTTTATAGGTTATTGACCTTCTAGTTGGTACCTCTGCTTGGATCGGTCAGAATGCTTAGCCGGCAGCCTGGTCTTTATGGCTAAAACGATCCAAGCGTTTGATTATTAAAAGCAGTTGTCAATCATCTCTTTCTCAGATATCGTGGAAAGGAGCTCACCACCAATATGATTATAGTGGATTTGAAAATGCTCTCTGGGTTTTCTCCAGATCCAGACTCTTTGGGGAGGGTGAGTTGTTGTGGTGTGACCTTTATCCATGGAGGTCTTGCCTCATCTGTGTCCCTTTAAGGCTCAATGTTTTTTGTCCGTGCAATGTCAATGACTTGTCTTCACAGCTGAGGGGTTCAAGTCAAGTGGATCGTGTTGATGTCAAAGATGACCATGTGTTACTGTACTTGACAGAGGTGAGGTGAAAACCATCGTTCAGTTTGAAATGTTTCACATGGCGCTCAATATGATATATTTTGCTGTATCTGTCAGCAAAGCTGAAATACAGAAACTTCTGCTTAGATTGTTTAATGACCCATATGTTTGTTTCTCTCCCAACAGCTGACATCACTGTTTCCTTTCCACATCACCCTGGACATCATACAGGAGTTCCCAGTACAGAATCTAAAGCCAGCAGTGGTCAAGATCTATGACTACTACCAGCCAAGTAAGTTGATCTACTAACCCTCCCCAGAATGTTATTTTCCCCTCTTCTGAGGAACATTTGGTCAACTTGTTTTCATTTACTGAGACTAACCTGTCTCACGGTTACAGGTGACCAGGCTGAGACAGAATACGTCTTCCCTTGCAAGTAGGGGTTCCAAGCTGGTGAGCTGCTTTAAATCTGGACTTATTGGTGATGAATTGTGTTCTAGGTGACTCGTATACTATAAATGATTTAGGGAGCCAGTCTTCCTTCAATCTAAATGCTTGTCAGTTAAAGGATTCATTAAATGTATTTGCTCCTCGACAGATGGAAGAAGATGCCATTGAGGTCACACCTGCAACCCTTGAGACGTCTTTCAGGTGCTGAAGTAAAACTATGGAAATAAAGCTTTTCATTAGAACCCTTTTCTGGAGTATTTTGTCACTGAGGTGAATATTGTGAGGCAGTGTTGTTCATCCTGGGGGTACATGAAGCAATGTGATTGGGGTACAGTAAACAGAGCAGCTCTCTGGAGGTATAGTTTCCATCTGTGCTGTTAATCAGGGTCACCAAATGTGTAAATATTGTTCACAACTTTGGGTTCTCATCTCTCTTGTTCCTCAGTCTGTGACATGGCCCCCTGTAGTTGTGAAGGCCTGGTTCTCATCAGGGAACGGGTCGGGACTTTTTACCACTAAATGATAAACTTCTTACAAGGTATTGAGTCCTGGTTATGAGTTCCTGATGAATGGTGTGGACAAGGCAAGATGTGGTGGTAAACACCTCACAAATCAATGAGATTGACGACCCAACAGATACTCTAGAGCCCTACTGACAACACGACTCGCATCTCGTTCATAGAATTTAGTATGCAAACATACTGGGATTAAGAGTGTGCTGTTGAAAAGCAGTGTTTATGACCTGACAATGGGAAAGAAAAGACGTGTTCTGGGTAGTCTGCTGTACATGCTGAGCTGTCAAACTAAGCAATCGCTCTACTTTCCACAGCGGTACAATACCAGATGTTTCGGTTCAGAAGATTTAGCAAGCCCTCTTGATTGGACAGTACTTAGGAATTCTTAAAGAATAGTGAACACAAATATATCACCATGTAAATTGTTCCCATGTTTCATGAACTGAAATAAAAGATCCCAGAAATGTGCCATACGCACAAAAGCTCTCAAATTGTACACAAATTTGAGCATTTTGACAAGGTAATCCAGCCACTTGACAGGTGGGGCTGATGACACGCGTACACCTTGTGCTGGGGACAGTAAGGCCACTAAAATGTGCAGTTTTGTCGCGATGCCACAGCTGTCAAGTTGTGGGCGCGTGCAATTGGCATGCTGACTGCAGAAAAGTCTGCCAGAGCTGTTGCCAGATAATTGAGTAATTTAGTAATATTTTACGTCAATATTAATCTTCACCTTATTTCAGTCTCATCTGAAAGTTGTAATTTCTTGGATATCTAAACAAATCCTGGCTAACAAGTTGACTCAGCAATACAAAATTGGGTTTATTTACTAAATACCTAACTAATCACACAGATTTACATATACACAGAATGAATCATACCTTGATTACAAATTATGTCATAGGAAAACATCCCTAGCGGACGGAACAGATAGGACAGCTGGTTATATAAAGAAAATGGGGCTGGGTTTGAGTGAAAGAGGGAAGACTGAAGAACAGAGACATAGCTTCTCCCTTTATCGGGCCGTAGGCATGCATTCTAAACTACTGCCCATTTGGAAAAGGAAAATGCAATAAATATTTACTCTGAGCTGCACTTCAATAGGTTGGTGGTAGATGGAAGGCTGTGTTGCCCAACAGAGTCCTTTGAAGAGTGTCTCTGGTGGTGAGCGGGAAACGTTGTGTCGTGCACGGGATACTCTGTCTATCCTCGCCGAGCCCGCGTTTACAGCGGCCACTGCTAACTCAACGGCTAGGAGGTATCACTTCTGTAGCGAGTAAGAGTTCAAAGTTCATACCATTCGCAAACAAAGCTCACGCTGAGGTTTGCTTCGTTCTGTAGTTATCTGAACCCTTCTGACATCGGATCGTCATCCTAATGTACCCGGAACAGGAAGTAATATCATCGTCAAGGCTTTATACAATGGAAGGGAGAGGAGGGCGTGTTTCATAGTTTATAACCAATGTCTCTTCACGTGGGTGGGCCACTGAGTTGGGCCTAATTCACTCATGAAAACCCAATTCTCACATTTTAGAAGCTAAAATCACATTACATCCCCTCACAAATAATTTCATATTCAAACATTTAAATTGCACAACAATTCCATGTGAATCTGATAACTATAATGTGTAGACTTTCCACTGTACCGTTTGTCATCCTATCATTGATGAGAATGTCTCAGATGACAACCGAACCGACATCATATTCATTAAGTACCAACGCATATGTTCAACTGGTTGGATTACCAAAATATGGCTCATTTTCCCCCCACCTTCTGATGTTCCCAGAATCTCTATGTATAACCAAGGGATTTTCAATAGTCACATCAGTAGGGTAGAGAGAGGGGGAAAAAAGGAGGGAAAGGTATTTATCACTGTCATAAACCTACCCCCAGGCCAGCGTCATGACAGTCCCCTCATGTTGGATTCAATCTTGCGATTAACCTGCATGTTGCAAACCAACATAAAAATGACCGTGGGTTGTCCTGGTTGTGGACCCTCGTCGTGGTCGACCCGGGTAGGATTTCTGCGAATGAAGAAGTCCGCTCCAAGGCTGAGCAGCAGATGTCCAGTTGGTGATCGCTGTTGCAGTCCCCCCTCTGGTGGTCGACCCGGGTAGGGTGTCTGCAAATGAAAAAGTCCGCTCCAAGGCTGAGCAGCGGATGTCCGGATGGCGTCGCCGTTCCGGACCCGTCGTCTGGTCGCCCAGACTGGAAGATCTGGGCAGTAACTTAGGCAGATGTTAACGCACACACACTCATGAAATATATCATTACATTTCCTCCCAAATGAGCGGCGTTGTGGCACTAACTGATGGTTGTATGGGGAAGTTGTTTATGGCTCTATCACTTTCTACGTGCCAAAGAAAATGAAACAAAATGAAATGAAAGCATTAACAAAACAAAATATAGTTATGCCGGCCTCCCGGGTGGTGCAGTGGTCTAGGGCACTGCATCGCAGTGCTAACTGCGCCACCAGAGTCTCTGGGTTCGCCCCCAGGCTCTGTCGCAGCCGGCCGCGACCGAGAGGTCCGTGGGGCGACGCACAATTGGGGCTAGCGTCGTCCGGGATAGGGAGGGTTTGGCCGGTAGGGATTTCCTTGTCTCATCGCGCTCCAGCGACACCTGTGGCGGGCTGGGCGCAGTGCGCGCTAGCCAAGGGGGCCAGGTGCACGGTGTTTCCTCCGACACATTGGTGTGGCTGGCTTCCGGGTTGGAGGCGCGCTGTGTTAAAGAAGCAGTGCGGCTTGGTTGGGTTGTGCCTCGGAGGACGCATGGCTTTCGACCTTCGTCTCTCCCGAGCCCGTACGGGAGTTGTAGCGATGAGACAAGATAGTAATTACTAGCGATTGGATACCACGAAAATTGGGAAGAAAAGGGGATAAAATAAAAAAAAATAAAAAAAAAATATATATATATATATAGTTATGCCACCTTAATCATCTAATTGGACTGTATTCTATCTACGTCCATGGTCTTGGCAAAATGACCCTATCGTGGCATTGTCTGTCATACTAAATTTGTTTTTTTGCGGGGTGTTGCTTAGGGTACTATCCTAAGTTGATAACTACATGATAAGTCTACAGCTGTAAGGCACTAGCTTTGGGCAGTCTACAGGGATGACCTATGGACTTCTGGGAAGAAAACTGGCGAGTACTGTAGCTGTAGAGTCAAAGGCCTCAAAATAAATGTGACATTTTACTAAGGCTGGTATTTTGCTTGGACCCTTAAGTGATCCTAGCATAAATCCTAACTGGATGTTCTGTTGTGCATGTGCATTTATGCTTACACAAGCGCACATGTCAAGGGAAGAAAACCAAGTATCCTGGCAGATTACCACTTGTTCAGAATGAGTCTGACATAGTCAGGTAGTCTTCAGGTCAATGCCTGGAGGTCAGTCAGAATTGGTGTCGAGGGAGTGTGTAGTGGTTTTACTAGGGTTAGTAACCAGAAACAAAAATATAAACGCAACAAGTAAAGTGCTGAGGAGTATTTCTGTCTGTAATAAAGCTCTATTGTGGGGAAAAACTCATTCTGATTGGCAGGGCCTGGCTCCCAAGCGGGTGGGCCTATGCCCTCTCAGCCCACCCCCTGCCCAGTTATGTGAAATCCATAGATTAGGGACTAATGAATTTATTGCAGATGACTGATTTCCTTATATGATCTGTTACTCTGCATAATCTTTGAAATTGTTACATGTTGTGTTTATATTTTTGTTTAGTATCGATAGCTTTTTATAAACAATGTTTAGTTGTTGCATTTAACTCCTGAAAGTTCTCGAGGTAATTTCAGTAGTAGGTGACATCAGAGGTCAGCGTGTGGAGAAGTGGGAGCTCGGGATGATAGAGGAGTTTCCCACTAGTAATTACCAGTTGGAGGAGAGCCGTTCAAGTGGATTTTACCCAGTCCTATGTGGTAATTTCCCACTTCCCACTTGGATACGAACGCATCAATAGTGTAAGCAATTCGGGGTTTATATCGGCCTACAACGATCTGCCCCGGGAGGAGTTTGCACATGGTGATACGGGATTGCATTCGTTTTGTAACCGGGCTGCCTTCCGGCATGAGCCAGGTGCCGCTAAAAAGGTGAAGTCGGTTCAAAACAAGGAGTACTGATTTAGGATAGTTTCATATGCGTGTCATAGGCCCAAGTGTTCGGTCTTCATACAATCCCCATGATGTGCTTTAGCTGCCTTGCCAATATTGGAAACCATTTGATCGAAAAGACATGTATGATCCTGAACGATAAAGACATGTATGATCCTGAACGATAAAGACATGTATGATCCTGAACGATAAAGACATGTATGATCCTGAACGATAAAGACATGTATGATCCTGAACGATAAAGACATGTATGATCCTGAACGATAAAGACATGTATGATCCTGAACGATAAAGACATGTATGATCCTGATCGATGCACCATGCCGCCTTGTTGACTATTATGACCCCTGCAGCGCAGATTACTGTTCCATTTGAGAAGGCGCTCCTCCCTACCGGTTTTGCCCAGTCACGTGCACCCCGGTTCAGTCTAATCGAACGCCTTCAATATCCAGCAGGTGTGCGCACTTAGTAACCAGAAAACAAATCCGGAACTAGCCGCGCACCTGCAGGATATTTAAGAGGACGTGACCGAGTCGTCTCATTTCTAAATCGATATACAAATCGCGGTGGTGAGTATAGCTAGACCACAGGTGTTATGGCATTTTGTGGTGCAATCATTATTCCCATAACAGGGCGGCGATTAACTTCTAATAAATGAACGCCTAACATTTTTTACATTCATCTGATCTGTTACAGGCTATACCAAATGCACTCTAAATGGGTTTTAGTAACATAGTAGACTATGCACACTAGACTAACATTGATTTTGTTAGTCACTCTCACTCATCATTAAAATGGCAGAGTCATGGGGGAATATCTGGAATTGATGGAAATAAAAGTGCATTTGGCCACTTTCTACCCACTGGCAAAATTGGTATAATTGCATTAAATGGATCATACAATTGTTCAGGTCTTTGCCCAATGGTAGAATGACAGGAAATGAACTTACAGTAGGCAGGTCTTCCATGTAGGAATACTGGGTCATAACAGACTTGGTGGTTTATTCTTCTCCTTTAGTCATGGTTCTTCCTGGGCTTCAGGTTTGGAGATGGATACTCTTTGCCTGCATTCACTGGCTGTGTGTCTGTCAAGAGACTCCAAGACCGTAAGTCAATCTGCACTCACAAGTTAGAATTTAGTGATCAGACTTGCTTCTCTCGTCTGGGTTTAATGTTCTTTTAGAGCAATTTTTCCATCTACCCTTTCTGCAGATCTTTATCCCCCTGTGTATTTCACCTGGCTTTGTGTTTGGAGGTATCCTGTCATTGGGTAGTGATTTTCCTGTTGCCGGGTGTGTTCTCTGTAGGGTTTACATGGTAGCCATTCCTGCAGTGATCCAGGCAGGCTCAGAGGCCAAGCTTTGTGCCAGCCTTCTGCAGCCCAACGAGACCCTGGTCATGACCGTATCTCTGATGGCTGACGGGCAGAACAAGAGACTTCTCCACCAGAGTTCTGACCAAGAGTTTCACCGCTGTTTCCAGTTTCAGGTCAGCCCAGCACTGGTGGACATCTAGAGCCATTCCAATAAGAGTGTACTGTACTGCTCAGCTGTGATGCATCGCTTAGGTTCTTTGTGCAAGGCCAGCTTGTTTTATGGGAAATGTCAGTGGTGGCCTACCAGAACTTTTCTGTGATTCAGGCTCCAATTTGTACCAGGTTTTGATTGAATGCTTGTATATACTATCGAGACAATGACGTGCATAATGGGATCCCTGCAGGAGTTAAACGCTCTACCTTGAAGTTGCTAGTGGCACGCTCTTACCAGCTGGGCCACACGGCACCACATTTTTAATGTCCTATGTTATCGGTCCGTTAGTTCACCGGTGTTGCCCTGTTTCCGTCCCTGACAGGCCCCTCATGTGAAGAGCGACAAAGTGCAGAACTTTAAGGTGGAGGTTCGAGGGGAAACATTTCTATCCACAGAGGAGAGAAGGGTCATGATCAAACCCTACAGCCCCATGACGTTCATCCAAACGGACAAACCAATCTACAACCCAGGACAACCGGGTAATGTTACAGCCGGTAGTCTGGTTGCTAAGAAACAGGACAATTAGGTGTTGGCATGTTCTGTAATGGTTTACTCCGGTGCTTTGACCTTTTTGGACCCCATTTTGATATCAACAGTTTTCCACGACCCCACCATGTTCCCTTTGTTTATTTGAGGCTGTAACCGTATTACAATGAAGTACTATCAGACTGAAATCTGAAGGAAGAACACTATCATTGCTGGCAATGCTCTTCCCCAGTCTGTTGTAACGAGTCATGCGTGGCTTATGAGGATTGTAGAGGGAAACGGTAGAAATACCGGGTGAAAGATTACTGGAATCAGGATGGGAATCTGGGAACCTTGGGATTATGAGGAAGTTGTCTGAAATGATGCTTCTAATATTCTTATTGTTCGTCTTGTCATTGGCTTTTTACAGTGCATTTTAGAGTCGTCACCTTGGATACCCATTTTAGCCCCGTCAATCAGCTGGTGAGTTGAAAATATACGATTGACAATAGTATTTTAGTTCAGTCTCTACTATTTCAAACCAAGATGCAGAAGTGTCACACTACTGTGATGGACATAGCAGTCTGGTATTATGTACAGCACTCAACCAGCCAGGACATGGGGCTTCCATTCATATAGGTCAGATTGGAATGAATGGGATCATCTCTTCCTGAGAATGACTTGGTCGCTTAACGTAAACATCACATGTAGCATTTGCAATTCAATCACCTGTCTAGTTCCTATAGTTGTAGACAGCTATGCGCCTCTGTTTTGGCATTGGGTTCATGTTTCATTAACAACTCCATCTCTTGTCTTTGCCCTTCACAGTACAACATTGTGGAACTTGAGGTAAGATCCTTGTTAGTGTGACTTTATGTTGACTGTCAGTGTAAAGACTGCAGCATTATGACTCCCCCGGCTAGCTAGGTCCTCATATCCACCTACTGTAGGAGTTAGCTAAATACTTCCGATCAGCATTGTATCTAGGTCCCCTTCAGTAGATGAATGTTGCAGATAGAACTGACTCCTTGTCCTGTATACTGTTGTGAACTTTCCACATCGTTGTGTCCTCCTGAACGTTCCCCTTCCTATGACCCAACAGGATGTTAATCACAACCGGATTGGACAGTGGGTCAACACTACATCCAGTGGCAGCATTCTGCAGCTTTCTCACCCCCTGAACTCTGAAGCACCTGTAGGATCCTATACCATTGTAGTGTGGATTGGTGAAGAGAAAATCTACCACAACTTCAAGGTAGAACAGTATGGTAGGTGGAGTTTCTCTTTCATGCTTGGTAATGTTGAATCAATGCATCACAAGCCTGGAACATTCTGGAGTTGACTGCTGTTCTTTTTATCTGTAGCTTTGCCCAAGTTTGAGATCCAAATGAACCTCACGGACAAGATCAGCGTTGTTCAGGAAGAGTATGAAGTGAAAGTGTGTGCAAAGTGAGTAAACACTATTGGTGAATTGCAATGTACTGTAGTTACAAGGTGATGTAGCTGAGTTCCACATGTCATTTAATAATCTCATTACGCTGAGGCAGACCTGGGCTGAAATACTATTGGAAGTAGTTCATTTACCTTCACAGTTCAAATTAAGGATTTGGATCTTTGAAAATACAAGTAAATTACATGTTATTGGTTACAACACGTGTTTAGTACATGTTGCGGGTGCAGCAATAGGTAACAATTTCACAAATGCCTAATACACACTTCTAAGGAATGGCATGAAGAATAGATGGTCAATGTCAGAGGTATAGAATACAGTATATACATACAAGATGAGTAATGCAAGGTATGTCAGCATCATTAGTGACCAGTA
This sequence comes from Salvelinus fontinalis, assembly GCF_029448725.1. Taxonomy (NCBI): domain Eukaryota; kingdom Metazoa; phylum Chordata; class Actinopteri; order Salmoniformes; family Salmonidae; genus Salvelinus; species Salvelinus fontinalis. Next base: position 48,817 of record NW_026601135.1, read on the forward strand.
TTTCAAGTCTGTAGGCAGCAGCCTGTGTGCTAGTACTGTAGCTTAATTTGATAATACACTTGGAAATTGTCATGCATTTGAGGATGCTCAAATACACTTATTTAAATATAAAATCCTTAAATATGCATGTGGTCTACATTAATGACATGCTACTGCTCAATGTCTTAAACTGCTGCTACAATCCCTGAGATTATGTACGGTGGCATTTACATGAACAGCTGGCTCTTCGGTCATAAAGCGTCTCAGATTAGGATTGCTGTTCTAGGGTCAGGTCCCACCCTGACATGTGACCTTGTTCATTATGATCTGTAGTTAAAACGGATCCCGTTCTGAGGCTCTATGAGTACAGGTCCAGATTCATTGACCGTGATAAATGTGTGACTTCAAGCCTGCAGGAATGCATAAGCCTTTAGGTCTCCTGTTTTTAATATGATAATTGGATGTAGGAAGTTGACACTTGTCTTGTTGTGAATTGAAATCAGATACACGTATAGGCAGCCTGTACCTGGTAAAGTAGGGGTCAAGTTGTGCCGACCCTTGGTGGACAATGCAGTGATACCAATAACAATCGATGAGCGACATCCACAAGGAGTTCCTGATTACACACCTCCATGCCACAAAGAGTCAATAGAGGTTTGTATGCTTTCCTAAAACTAGTAGTGCTGTTTTTACAAACATATTACATTTTGAATGGGATTTACTTTTTTTTTTTTTTTTTTGCTGTTTTGCTTGCTTTTCCTAGATGGACCATACTGGCTGTGCTTCTTATGTCTTCAACATGGCAATTTTCACAAAGAATGCAGGAGAGAAATTGCTGGAAGACGTGTTTAGTTTCCACGCAGAAGTACAGGAGGAGGGGACAGGCAAGTCCTTTATGAGATGCATCATGTTATTTCCTCAATACAAACCCTTCATTTCACTTCAGCTGATGGCGACGTAACTATTGCCTTTTTCATTAGATCAGGGTTTCCCTAACTGTCCTGGGGTTCCCCCTGGGTTTTGGTTTCTGCCCGAGCGCTACACGGCTGACTGAAATAACCGTCTCATAGTGTAGTTTTGATTAGAATCAGCTGTAGTGCAGGAAACTACAAGGTGCACCCAGGGGGGGGGGGCCAGGACTGAGTTTGGGTTCCTCTGCGTTGGCTCAACGTTGGGAAGAAAGAGCTTTATGCCCTTTGGTGCTGCAGCAGGGTTTTATATAATGCTGTTTTATGGTTTTAATATTCTGTTTAAGCTGCACTGCAGTTCAGTTTCTGCATGGTACTGGTAATTGTGAAATATACCATCCTGTTTTCATTTGACAGGTATTACACTGTCAGAGGACAAACGCATAGAGCTCTCCTATGTGATTGGAGAATTCACATTTGTTGACACGCCCCAAATCTATGAGCATGGATCAATTATCGAAGGCAAGGTAAGTTCAAATGGTGTTCCTGTTGCATTGTGGATGCTAGTTTGTCCTGCTTCCTGAACTACTGAACTGAACTGTGGTAGGTAATGATGACGTATGTAGTGTCACTTCATTCATACAACCCCCCCCTTTTCCTCAGATAAATGCTGTTCGCTTTAACAACACACCCATCTCTGACATGTTAGTCTACCTGTTTGAGGAGAAAGGCTGGTCCTCGTATCTACGACTACAGAACCTAACCACGGACAGTAGTGGTATTGCCAGGTTCTCCCTCAACACAACCAGTCTGCCCAAAGAGAATATTAACTTGGTAGTAAGTATGATTCCTTCTAGGTTTGACAGACTTTATACTCCATGCCAGTGTCCTGGAGACCGTAAGGGGTGCATGTTTAGTTTCTTGCCCACACAGCTGACGTCAAATAATGAACTCTTCCTCAAGGTTTGAATCGGACCGCTTGGGGTCCCCAGGACAGTGGGGGGAAATGCTGCCCAGAGGTCATGACCCTAACATGCTATGACCAGGATGGGCTAGGTGGAAGTAAGGTGGATCAGTTACCATATTGCTTCCTGTCATCCTCTCAGATCCCCACTGTATATAGGACAGGGTCTAGGGGGTGATTTAGGATTGGGCCTTTAGTTAGACTCTCCCTTTTGTTCCTTTCCAGGTGAGTGACACCCCACAAGTGGAGTTCCCAGGATACAGGGTCCCCTATTTCAACAGAGGGCAACACCTACTCTCACTGATCCAGCCCGCTGCCCCTGACAGTAAACCGTCCAGCTCCCTGGCTATTCAGAAGGTGGAGAAACCACTGGCATGTGGGCAGGCGGTGTCAGTCACCATCCGCTATGTCATCGTAGGGGAGACTGTCCCAAAGGGCTCTGTGGCTGTCCTCTACCTGGTGAGTAGAACCAGGAACAACCTGCAAACCCACGGTGCCTCTCAAACAGCACCATATTTCCTAGTTGCGCTCCTTTAGACCAGGATCATTTCAGACATTGCTCCAGCAACACTTTCAAAGGATGTGCCTATACTACACCAATACTCCTAATCAACCACTGTAACCCAACCTAGCTCATGTTACAAATTGGACTTTTGAATATATATATATATTCAGAAAATTCGTAACCTATATAAAATGGATGATGGACATCCACAAATGAATACATATCATACTAATTGGAGTCCTGGATTTGTTAACCATGTTACGTCTACCCCATGAGTCCAGGTTGCAACGTCTCCTCTCTGTTGCTGAGAACTGTTCCCTTTCTCTCCAGGCCTTATCCAGAGGGGTCATAGTTCAGCATGGACACATCAATGTTACTGTGCAGCAGGACAGTCCTGGTGAGTGAGTTTCATGATGTGATTCTGAACGTTCTGGAAGGTGCTCGATGACAGTGACCTGCTCTTGCGTTGCAGTAGCTGAGGGTGACGTCACCTTGAAGTTGGCAGTGGTTCCAGAGATGGCGCCGGTGGTTCAGCTCCTGGTGTACAGTATGCTACCCAGTGAGACTGTCATCGCCCACAGCATGAACTTCCCCACTGAGAAATGCTTCAGGAACAAGGTGTGTGTGTGTGTGCAGGAGTCTCATATCCCCAGTGACTGTATGTGGCGGACATTGTTGTTTTCTGAAAGGTGTCCAGTATTTCCAGACTATCATACCTGGAGTAATGGTATCTGATGTGTATGCCAGGTGTTGGTGGAGTTCTCTCCCTCCAACGCAGTCCCAGGGGAGGAGAACACCCTGCATCTCTCGGCCCAGCCCGGTTCCCTCTGTGGCCTCGGTGCTGTGGACCAGAGTGTTGGCATCATGGAGCCAGGGAAGAGGCTGGATGCTGACAAGGTAACGGAGCTCACTGAAGTGAACTACAGTGGTACCACCATACCTACTGTTTTGGTGGTGCTGGGAATACAACCATTGACTACAGGAGACATGGAGTGGATCTGTTCACTGGTCATTTGGGGAGCTTTTATCAAATGTGATGGGACTCATTCTCTGGCTTGAGGCCCACTTTCTATTGACTCTCAGTAACTGGAAAGCACCTCCTTATTGACGTTCTGGGTTGACGGGACAACATGCTAAACGTTTAGCAATGGAAAACAAAAATGGAGTATTTCCCCAAGTAGTCGTTTCAGTCTGTTCTGTTCGGTCCCCAATGAACGAGGTAATTTCACACCTCTCTGTTGTCCCTTTCCAGATATTTGATTTGTTACCGGTCAAGGAGACGACCTATATTCCCTACGAGCTTGAAGATCCAGTAGAATGTTTACGTGTTAGACCAAGGAGACTCATAATACCACACCCATATGGACCGTCTGAGATGACAAATGATCCTTATGCAGTTTTTCAGGTAAATTATTTCTGCCCTGGTTTCTCAACTTGAAGCCTCTTTTCTTTCTGGGAAGAATCAGTCCCCGTTCTGTTACAATGTGTTCATCTTACACTGTTAAACTTATTAATAATTGTCAGTGTCATTCTATTAAGTTGTTTCTGCTCTTTCTAGACGCTGGGACTGAAGCTAGCGACTAACCTGGATATAAGAGTACCTTCCTGCCTCAGTTACCAGGGGAACCAGTACTATCGCTCCTATGGTGAGATGTCCTTACCAACCCTTATTCTCATTGCCAAGTCTAATGAATCTTGGGTTATGGATGACCTTTTGTTAGAATAAGCACAGCATTCAGTCCACTTTAACTTGACAATAATGGCCATGTTTTGTGTTAGTAGCTTACAGCCCTATGGCTAGGCCTGGATCAGCGGGTCCTAGACTTGAAATGGCTGTGGCTGGTGGACTTGCCGCTCCACCTCCGCCACCCATACAGACGGTCCGTACATTCTTCCCTGAGACATGGATTTGGGACCTTGTGGAAGTTGGGTAAGTGCTCTGCGCAGTGAGGCGGACCTCTGGTGAAAGCCCTCTTAGCTCTTGCCTCATATCCAAACAGTAGTGGTGTAGATTAGGAACCTGAACCTCTGTAAACTGTAGGCCAGCTTTCTCTTAGGAAAGACCCGTTGACCTCCATGGGTGTCCCTGGTTAGATAAAGCTTAAATGCATTTGTAACAAACAGTGTTGAAATTAGTCCTTCTCTATTGGACACTTGGTGGCTTTCTGTTTGAACTCTGACCTCTGTATTCCAGGGAGTCTGGATCAGCAGATGTCCCCCTGACAGTCCCAGACACCATCACCACCTGGGAGACTGAGGTCTTCTGCCTGGCCCCCAGTGGCTTCGGTCTGGCTCCTCTGGTGGAGCTCACGGTCTTCCAGCCCTTCTTCCTGGAGCTCACCCTGCCCTACTCAGTCATCCGGGGAGAGCACTTTGAGCTGAAGGCCACTGTGTTTAACTACCTCTCCAAGTGCATCGTGGTACGGCACTGCACCAGGATGGTTTCTGTAGTTGTATTGTTTTTGGCGTACCGTGTTATCTTACGACGTGTTCCTCTTTGGCAGGTTTCTGTGACTCCAGCTCTTTCCTCTGACTACACTCTCTCACCCTTGCGTGATGTCCGGGACTCCCCGTGCTTGTGTGCCAATGGACGAAAGACCTTCAGTTGGACAATGGCCCCCTCTGTCCTGGGTTAGTCTTCATTCAACTGTTCAAATGGCAGAATGGATGTCAACCCGAGTTGTGTGCTGTCACCGTATTGGATGTTGTGTAACCTGCGCTGTACTGTGTGTGTAGGGGTTTTGAACGTGTCCGTTAGTGCGGCGGCTGTCCAGTCCCACACTGCGTGTGACAACGGGGTTGCGAACGTACCGGAGAGAGGACGCGTTGACACAGTCACACGGAGCCTGCTGGTGAAGGTATGTAGTCTACTGCTGTGGGAGAACTAACGTTAGGTTGCACAGATACTGTCTAGTGTAACTGCCTCTGAAATGAATCCCTCTCTTCCTCCAGGCTGAGGGAACAGAGAAGAGACACACCTACAACTGGTTGCTGTGTCCTACTGGTCAGTAATGAATCAACGTTGAATGTTCACGGTGGTTGACGTGATCATCTTCTTTCATGCACATCTTTGTGTCCACAGGAGAAGCTCTGACGGAGGAGGTGGAACCGCAACTCCCCCAGAATGTGGTGGATGGCTCTGCTAGGATTTCCCTCTCAGTTCTGGGTAAAATACACCACTGTGTAGTGGTGGGAAGACGACCCTTCTCCAGTGACGCTGCTGTTTGCTGAAGACGACAGTCTGTAACAGAAGTCCCTTGTTTCTCTGTAGGGGACATCCTGGGTCGGGCCCTCAACAACCTGGATGGACTGTTGCAGATGCCGTATGGGTGTGGGGAGCAGAATATGGCCCTGCTTTCCCCCAATATCTACATCCTGGAGTACCTGAGGAACACAAAGCAGCTCACGCCAGCCATCCTAGACAAGGCGACCAAGTTCCTCACTAGTGGTAGGAGAGTCCCTTAACATCTGTCTTGATTAGATACCAAATCCACAAACCGGGCTGGATTTGTCCTAATAGAGGATTTTGTTTTGTATTCCAAACCAGGGGATTATATGCAACGCTGGATAAACTAGTAATATCATCAACCATGTGTAGTTGACTAGTGATTGTTTTTTATAAGATAAGTTTAATGCTAGCTAGCAACTTACCTTGGCTTCTTGCTGCCCTCGCGTAACAGGTAGTCAGCCTGCCACGCAGGCTCCTCGTGGAGTGCAATGGTTAGAGCGTTGGACTAGTAACCGGAAGGTGGTAAAAATCTGTCGTTCTGCCCCTGAACAAGGCAGTTAACCCACCGTTCCTAGGCAGTCATTGAAAATAAGAATGTGTTCTTAAATTAAAAAAAATCGGTGTCCAAAAATACCGATTACCGTTTGTAATGAACTTGAAATCGGCCCTGATTAATCGGTGGACCTCTAATATCAATGTCTTAACATCACTGACCCAACACATGGTTTCCTACTGAAGTCATTTGATGGTAGAATATTGACACTGTCTCATAGCGCCCTATTCCTTATGTAGGGCAGGACTCTCCAACCCTGTTACTGTCCTGTAGGGTTTCACTCCAACCCTCATCTAGCTCCCCTACTAATAATTAGCTGGCTGAATGGGGTTAATTACAACTTGGTGTGAGGGTAGCTCTCCATGAACAGGGTTGGAGAGCCCTGATATATAGGGAGCCATTTGGGGCACAACTCTGGGAATGGAACAACCGCTTGGTCACTGTTCATGCTAAAACCCCACCGACAGGTTACCAACGGCAGCTGAACTACAAGAATGCTGATGGTGCGTACAGCACATTTGGACAAGGCTTGGGGAACACCTGGTGAGTACTTGGCTTGTTTTTCACCTACTGGTGGCTTCAATGAACCATTGACCAACGTGTGATGTCATGACTTGGAGCTTGACGATATTATGTCAGGGCTTTTAAATGAATCCAGTTCTTTCTTCAGGCTGACTGCTTTTGTCTTGAGATCCTTTGGCAAAGCCCAGTCTTTCATCTATGTTGACCCGGCAACGATGGAGCAATCCAAGACTTGGTTGGAACGTCAACAAGGCAAACATGGCTGTTTCAGAGCTTTAGGGAAGCTCTTGAACAACAGAATGAAGGTATTTTATATTGCTAATAAACTGGTTGTTTCATCAGACCAGACATAGTTTGATTTCAACAGGCTAGATACAGTTAGTGTGTTGACATTGTTTTCTAGGGTGGAGTGACGGATGAAGTCACACTGACTGCTTACATCACTGCTTCAATGCTGGAGCTCAACATGTCCGTGTCGGTAAGTAGCTTCACTCCATGTAACCGTTTCTCACAACGTCATTACAGGCAACTCATTTAGCCTCCTGTATGACATCTGTGTCTTACATCAACTGTCACTTCTCTGAAAGTAGTCTATGACATAACATAGAATGGGCGTTACGTAAGCAGATCTGAATGGTGTAGATCTGATATTAGGCTCAGTATGCTACTGTAAAGTGAGAAAGGAAATGTGCTCCAGCTTGAATCTCTCTAGTCTGGTCCCAGATCTGTTTGTGTTTTTGCTTCATCCCTCTTTAGCATATACACAAATTATACCCTTTACAAATGTAATAAAATGCACAAGATTTACAAGGAAAAAGAATCCCGTTCCTCAGCAAAAAGTGTTCCCTAATCAACAATTTGAACTGCCTGAGGCCCAAGAACAGCAAGTTGAATGGAACCCAGTCCAAACTGATCTGGGACCAGGCTGGCTTATCTTAATGTGCTGCTTTCATTCTGTGCTCTAGGATCCTGTTGTGGACCACAGCTTGTCTTGCCTGAAGAACTCCACCAGTGATTTGTCCAACACCTACGCTACTGCTCTGCTGGCCTACACCTTCACCCTGGCAGGTGACATGGAGACACGGGCCCGGCTTCTGCAGCACCTCGACACCATCTCATTTCAAGAGGGTGAGCTATATCCTGGTCCAAGATCTGTTAGCGCAGTCTTTCCTTGATTGAGCATGCCTGGATAATGGAGTAGTCCCAAAAGTGCAAACACTCAGACCATCTGGCACTCCAGATAGGCCCAATAAAATTATTATTGTTAAGAAAAAGAATATTGTTTGAACTTGCTCATTGAAATGAATTTGTGTTGTGTAGTCTGTATTAGGATGAATAAACTAGTCCTTTGGCGTTTGTGCGCTCCTCAACCCTCAGGGGGTCTCCTGCACTGGTCCCAATCCTCCTCGGAGACCTTACCCTCCCTGGAGGTGGAGATCAGCTCCTACGTTCTGCTGGCGTCCCTCAGTGCCTCTTCTCGGTCTACCTCTGACCTGGGCTACGCCTCCCGCATCGTCAGGTGGCTGGTGAGGCAGCAGAACGCCTACGGAGGCTTCTCCTCCACCCAGGTATACTTCCCAAACACCAGTGGTCTGAAATGCTGCACTAGTACGAACTTTGTAACTTTGACTTGTATCAGACCACAGGTCATGTGTTCTTCATGTCCAACCTGGTGAGGCTCACTTCCACTGGTACAGAGCCTAGAAACCATCATAATGAGTGGAATTGGGATTTAGTCACTTTAGCAACTGTTCAATGTGAGGAAAATAATCAACCCTTTAAAATGGTGTGTTTAATTTTGAACTGATTGTCCTGTGGTCTGTATGTGTAGGACACCGTGGTGGCCCTCCAGGCCCTGGCTCTCTACTCCACCAGGGTGTTCAGTAGAGGAGGAGCCAGCACAGTGACGGTACGGTCTCCCAGTGGGGAACGGTGCCTCTTCCTTGTCAACCAAAACAACAAGCTTCTGTACCAGGAGAGGGCGCTGCAGGACACAGAAGGGAAGTACAGCGTTGAAGTGAAGGGCAGTGCTTGTGCCTCAGTGCAGGTCAGTGAATACACATCTCTCCTCCCAGTCCTGTGGCGCAAGATGCACTGTAATACACATCACAGGGAAGATGTTTCTTCTGGCTCATAAAACGTTTGTATTTGGACAGGATGGTTTCCCTGACTTCCTCTTCTCTATCCCAGGTGGTGCTCCGCTACAACGTCCCTACTCCTACCAGAAGCACAACGCTCAGTATCCAGGTGACTCCAGAGGTGGACTGCAACGGCAAGTCTTTGAGACCCAGAGTCACGCTGAAGCTCGAGTCTCGGTAAGAATGAAGGACCTGTCTTGTATTCACCTTGTTTGCCGGTGTTATCTTGGAGCAGAATGGATTTGACCCAAATGAATTAGTTTCGTTATACCTGTTTATAGGTTATTGACCTTCTAGTTGGTACCTCTGCTTGGATCGGTCAGAATGCTTAGCCGGCAGCCTGGTCTTTATGGCTAAAACGATCCAAGCGTTTGATTATTAAAAGCAGTTGTCAATCATCTCTTTCTCAGATATCGTGGAAAGGAGCTCACCACCAATATGATTATAGTGGATTTGAAAATGCTCTCTGGGTTTTCTCCAGATCCAGACTCTTTGGGGAGGGTGAGTTGTTGTGGTGTGACCTTTATCCATGGAGGTCTTGCCTCATCTGTGTCCCTTTAAGGCTCAATGTTTTTTGTCCGTGCAATGTCAATGACTTGTCTTCACAGCTGAGGGGTTCAAGTCAAGTGGATCGTGTTGATGTCAAAGATGACCATGTGTTACTGTACTTGACAGAGGTGAGGTGAAAACCATCGTTCAGTTTGAAATGTTTCACATGGCGCTCAATATGATATATTTTGCTGTATCTGTCAGCAAAGCTGAAATACAGAAACTTCTGCTTAGATTGTTTAATGACCCATATGTTTGTTTCTCTCCCAACAGCTGACATCACTGTTTCCTTTCCACATCACCCTGGACATCATACAGGAGTTCCCAGTACAGAATCTAAAGCCAGCAGTGGTCAAGATCTATGACTACTACCAGCCAAGTAAGTTGATCTACTAACCCTCCCCAGAATGTTATTTTCCCCTCTTCTGAGGAACATTTGGTCAACTTGTTTTCATTTACTGAGACTAACCTGTCTCACGGTTACAGGTGACCAGGCTGAGACAGAATACGTCTTCCCTTGCAAGTAGGGGTTCCAAGCTGGTGAGCTGCTTTAAATCTGGACTTATTGGTGATGAATTGTGTTCTAGGTGACTCGTATACTATAAATGATTTAGGGAGCCAGTCTTCCTTCAATCTAAATGCTTGTCAGTTAAAGGATTCATTAAATGTATTTGCTCCTCGACAGATGGAAGAAGATGCCATTGAGGTCACACCTGCAACCCTTGAGACGTCTTTCAGGTGCTGAAGTAAAACTATGGAAATAAAGCTTTTCATTAGAACCCTTTTCTGGAGTATTTTGTCACTGAGGTGAATATTGTGAGGCAGTGTTGTTCATCCTGGGGGTACATGAAGCAATGTGATTGGGGTACAGTAAACAGAGCAGCTCTCTGGAGGTATAGTTTCCATCTGTGCTGTTAATCAGGGTCACCAAATGTGTAAATATTGTTCACAACTTTGGGTTCTCATCTCTCTTGTTCCTCAGTCTGTGACATGGCCCCCTGTAGTTGTGAAGGCCTGGTTCTCATCAGGGAACGGGTCGGGACTTTTTACCACTAAATGATAAACTTCTTACAAGGTATTGAGTCCTGGTTATGAGTTCCTGATGAATGGTGTGGACAAGGCAAGATGTGGTGGTAAACACCTCACAAATCAATGAGATTGACGACCCAACAGATACTCTAGAGCCCTACTGACAACACGACTCGCATCTCGTTCATAGAATTTAGTATGCAAACATACTGGGATTAAGAGTGTGCTGTTGAAAAGCAGTGTTTATGACCTGACAATGGGAAAGAAAAGACGTGTTCTGGGTAGTCTGCTGTACATGCTGAGCTGTCAAACTAAGCAATCGCTCTACTTTCCACAGCGGTACAATACCAGATGTTTCGGTTCAGAAGATTTAGCAAGCCCTCTTGATTGGACAGTACTTAGGAATTCTTAAAGAATAGTGAACACAAATATATCACCATGTAAATTGTTCCCATGTTTCATGAACTGAAATAAAAGATCCCAGAAATGTGCCATACGCACAAAAGCTCTCAAATTGTACACAAATTTGAGCATTTTGACAAGGTAATCCAGCCACTTGACAGGTGGGGCTGATGACACGCGTACACCTTGTGCTGGGGACAGTAAGGCCACTAAAATGTGCAGTTTTGTCGCGATGCCACAGCTGTCAAGTTGTGGGCGCGTGCAATTGGCATGCTGACTGCAGAAATGTCTGCCAGAGCTGTTGCCAGAAAATTGAATCATTTCTCTACCATTTCCTGCATCCAGTGTCATTTTTAAAGAATTTCCCAGTACTTCCAACCGGCCTCGCGACCACGTGTAACCCTGCCAGCCCAGGAACTCCACATCCGGCTTCTTCATCTGCAGGATCGTCTGAGACCAGCCACCTGATGAAACAGGAGTATTTCTGGCTGTAGTAAAGCCTTTTCGTGGGAGGAACCTCATTCTGATGGTCTGGCTCAGTGGGTGGGCCTGTGCCCTCCCATGGCTGTGCCCCTGCCCAGTCACATGTAATCCATAGATCAGGGCCTAATTGATTTGAATCGACTGCTTTCCTTATGAACTGTAACTCTGGAAAATCATTGAAGTTGTTGCATGTATATTAATGGATAATATCAACTCACTTCAGTGGTCACTTAAGGGTGCAAATGATATCAAGTGTATTCTATCCATAAACTCAGATTAGGACCCTGACAGTCAGTTGGATCCAGTAAGGCATTGGTCACCAAACCACCCTGTAGTCTCCTGGAGGAACTCAATCACTTGTGGCACTGAGTAACGGGGGTTATACACTCGCATTGTTAATTCCACGTCTTAGGCACTCTGGTATATCTGCAAGGACTGTCAGTGGTCGCTATTAGTTTTTGGAACAGAACATTTAAGTGCTGATTATTGTATGGGACAATATGCAAATGTGTTTGAGTACATTTGAAAAAAACAATTGAGTACAATAGTTTGTCAGTTTAATAAATTGGTTATTAGTTGATGTAAAAAATCTGAATGCAATGATTTGAAGGTAATTTTGGGTTGGGGTTGTGAAATTCTAGCAAAATAAATGGGGTCTGCAGAAATTCAGTCCAAAAATGGTCTCCCTGCTAAAGAAATTAATACCACTGGGCAAGTAGGAGTTACCACCATATCTCTAATACCAGTCATTTCACAACAGTCAAGGGAAGTGACACGTGTACACTTTGGGAGGAAGGAGAGAGAATTGGGACCAGGTCCCTATATCTCTATAGGGATTCTACCCCCTTCTGTCGTATCATGTAGAGAAGGTTTTGGCTTTGGACTTCCTCTTTCTGGGCAGCAGAGGGAAGAGGCTGGTAGCCAGAGGTTCCTCTTTGACAGGTGTGGCTGAGGAGGGGGGTGGTAACCCCAAACCAAGCTCCAGCTTAACCCTGGAGGTCTTGGGGGAGTGTGGTGAGCGAGGTGACCCAGCTGTAGGCCTCTTGGCTGGGGAGGCTTGATGGGTGGAGGGACAGCTGTGCTGGTTCAGACACACGGAGCAGAGGATTGACACACCGGTTGACCAAACCCCACCAGCAACCAGTTGATCTCACTCCATAGATCCCTGTGTCGGGGAAGAGAGAGGAAGATCATCAATAACCATCCCCGTCTTCATCAAAATCATGTCGGACAGAAATCACAAGGCCAAATGTTTCCCTTACCTGCTGTAAGGGATCTGATTGGCCAGTAACTGGTTAACGAGTGACCTGATGGGTCAGAGGTACAGGAAGTGGTGTTGTCTGGTTACCTTGGTAACCAGTCTTCCAGGGCCTTGCGTGTCTCCTCTGGGTTCTTTGTCCCACCTCTCGTCCATCCCAGCCGGTTGGAGATACGGTGGACGTGCGTGTCCACACCCACACACACACACACACACACTATAAAAACAACAAAAATGCCATTATAAAGAAGCCCACTATATAATCCAATAGAACTACCACTCTGCACTTGATCAGACCACACCACATGCAGATTAGAGTATGGGATTTGTAGTTCTATATGAGCCATACCTACCTATGCCAGAGACCTGGTGCCAGGCGATGTCCATGGCCAGGTGAGCCATCTTGGGTCCTACTCCAGGTAGTCGTACCAGGCCCTCCACTGTGTTAGGGATGTACCCCTCTACACTCCCTCTGGAGCATCACTGACGTCTGCTTCAGGTACTTCACCTTGGTCTGGAGGAGGGGGGGGGGTGGGAGAAAAGACATGTCAAGGTTTCATTCATAAGTATTCACACCCCTTGACTTTTTCCAAATGGTACAGCCTGAATTTAAAATGGATTACACTGAGATTTGTTTGGCCACTATACCCCATAATGTCAAAGTGGAATTGTTTTTTATTTATTACTTTTTTACAAATAAAAAGCTGAAATGTCTTGTCAATAGGTATTCAACCTCTTTGTTATGGCAAGCCTAAATAAATGTGCTGAACAAGTCACATACGTTGCATGTACTCACTGTGTGCAGTAATGACTGCCTCATCTCTGTACCCCACACATAGAATTATCTGTAAGTTGCCTCAGCCGAGCAGTGAATTTCTAACACAGATTCAACCACAAAAACTAGGAACGTTTTCTAATGCCTCACAAAGTAGAGCAGATGGGTTGGTAGATGGGTAAAAATAAAAAGCAGATATTGAATATCTCAACATGGTGAAGTTATGAATTACACGTTGGATGGTGTGTCGATACACCCAGTCACTGCAAAGATACAGGCGTCCTTCCCAACTCAGTTGCCAGAGAGGAAGGAAGCTGCTCAGGGATTTTACCATGAGGCCAATGGTGACTTTAAAACAGTTACAGAGTTTAACAGCTGTGATAGGAGGGGATTCAATTATCTGTCCTGCGTTACCCCGGTGGAAGGAGTGTCCGGGATGCCTCTGGAGCCTGAGCCAGGTGCCACTTTCAAAGCGGATCAAAACAAAGTGATGTAGGTCAAATCAAATCAAATTGTATTTGTCACATGCGCCGAATACAACAAGTGTAGACTTTATCGTGAAATGCTGACTTACAAGCCCTTGACCAACAGCGCAGTTCAAGAAGAAGAAAATATTGACCAAGTAGACTAAAATAAAAAGTAACACAATAACGAGGCTATATACAGGGGGCACCGGTACCGAGTCCGCAGGCTAGTTGAGGTAATCATCATGTAGGTGGGGGCGAAGTGACTACGCATAGGAAACAAACAAACAGCGAGTTGCAGCAGTGTACAAAAGCACGCGGAGTAATGATTTAGGAGTTTTCATATACATAGGCCTAAAAGTGTCTGGCCTTGATAAAACCCCCATATGTGCTTCAGCTGCCTTCCCAATGTTTGAAAATGCAAACATTTGACGGATAGAAAACATGTTGTAGACCTATGTTCCTGAATTACTATACGCACCATGCTGCCTTGTTGACAATATGATCGCGCATTTGAAATGGCCGTTCAGTCTAATCGAACTCCCTGAATATCCAGCAGGTGCGAGCGCTTACTAATTAGAGAAAAGTCCGCAACTAAGGATATTTATAGGGACATGACCGACGAGGGATATTTACGTTCGACTGAGTCCACAAACAACCCGCTGCGGTGAGTATGCCTAGGTCACAGGTGCTATAGCAACTTGTGTTTCAATCATATACCCAAAACAAGTTTAAAAATAAAAAAATAAAAATAAAAAAAAAACTTGCATCTGGTCTTAGCAACAGAATACTTTCTCCTAGTGCACGCTAGACACACTTTTGCAATCTGTGTTTGGCGCCCAGTTTCTAGCCCGATATATTGTAACTCGGTCTAGAAGTAACACTAACCTACATGCGATTGAGCCTTTTTACCGACCTGTGTCTGCAGCCTGGTCTCATAGACTATACGTAAAATAGTAAAAATATATCTGCCAGACTGAAATCTGTATGAAATGGTAAGTTTGGTATTTTTACAGGAGACTGACAGCTACTTAAGGCAAAAACCAAAAGGGCGGAGGGGTGGGTGTAATAAAACTGCCGTATAACATTTTGGGTAATAAGCAACTTCATCTACTTTGGAACTACTTAGCTAAAAGGGTTAAGGTTAGCCAACATGCTAATTAACTTTACTCCTAATGTTTAGCCTAGTTAATGTTAGCTACCTAGCTCATGTTGGCCACAACAAATTGGAATTTGTAAGATGTACATTTTTAACATATCGTATGAAATGGATGATGGACATCCACAAATGTAATATATCATACTAGAGTGTTTCAGTTTTGCGTACAAAATGATAGGAAATGGTCTGAGACTAGGTTGGTGCCTGTTTGGTGTTGCTTCTCCCTGTCTAGTGGTATGTCAGTGGGTAGATGCTTCTGATATGGTTTGCAGTTCCCAGGAAAGAATTTTAAATTGAATTGTTTGGTCTCTCACCCCCTTCCCTGTAGAATTGTATTTTATTAGCCAACCCTTAACCTAATTCTCCTAACCTGCTGTGTATGAATTCACCTATAAGGTTAGAACTATTGACAGTCTGTATCCCATCTAGACACAACCTGTGTGCAGCAGGCAGGTCTTCCATGTAGGAATACTGGGTCATAACAGACTTGGTGGTTTATTCTTCTCCTTTAGTCATGGTTCTTCCTGGGCTTCAGGTTTGGAGATGGATACTCTTTGCCTGCATTCACTGGCTGTGTGTCTGTCAAGAGACTCCAAGACCGTAAGTCAATCTGCACTCACAAGTTAGAATTTAGTGATCAGACTTGCTTCTCTCGTCTGGGTTTAATGTTCTTTTAGAGCAATTTTTCCATCTACCCTTTCTGCAGATCTTTATCCCCCTGTGTATTTCACCTGGCTTTGTGTTTGGAGGTATCCTGTCATTGGGTAGTGATTTTCCTGTTGCCGGGTGTGTTCTCTGTAGGGTTTACATGGTAGCCATTCCTGCAGTGATCCAGGCAGGCTCAGAGGCCAAGCTTTGTGCCAGCCTTCTGCAGCCCAACGAGACCCTGGTCATGACCGTATCTCTGATGGCTGACGGGCAGAACAAGAGACTTCTCCACCAGAGTTCTGACCAAGAGTTTCACCGCTGTTTCCAGTTTCAGGTCAGCCCAGCACTGGTGGACATCTAGAGCCATTCCAATAAGAGTGTACTGTACTGCTCAGCTGTGATGCATCGCTTAGGTTCTTTGTGCAAGGCCAGCTTGTTTTATGGGAAATGTCAGTGGTGGCCTACCAGAACTTTTCTGTGATTCAGGCTCCAATTTGTACCAGGTTTTGATTGAATGCTAGTATATACTATCGAGACAATGACGTGCATAATGGGATCCCTGCAGGAGTTAAACGCTCTACCTTGAAGTTGCTAGTGGCACGCTCTTACCAGCTGGGCCACACGGCACCACGTTTTTAATGTCCTATGTTATCGGTCTGTTAGTTCACCGGTGTTGCCCTGTTTCCGTCCCTGACAGGCCCCTCATGTGAAGAGCGACAAAGTGCAGAACTTTAAGGTGGAGGTTCGAGGGGAAACATTTCTATCCACAGAGGAGAGAAGGGTCATGATCAAACCCTACAGCCCCATGACGTTCATCCAAACGGACAAACCAATCTACAACCCAGGACAAACGGGTAATGTTACAGCCGGTAGTCTGGTTGCTAAGAAACAGGACAATTAGGTGTTGGCATGTTCTGTAATGGTTTACTCCGGTGCTTTGACCTTTTTGGACCCCATTTTGATATCAACAGTTTTCCACGACCCCACCATGTTCCCTTTGTTTATTTGAGGCTGTAACCGTATTACAATGAAGTACTATCAGACTGAAATCTGAAGGAAGAAACTATCATTGGGGAAGAGCATTGCCAGCAGTCTGTTCTAATGAGTCATGCGTGGCTTATGAGGATTGTAGAGGGAAACGGTAGAAATACCGGGTGAAAGATTACTGGGAATCTGGGACCCTTGGGATTATGAGAAAGTTGTCTGAAATGATGCTTCTAATATTCTTATTGTTCGTCTTGTCATTGGCTTTTTACAGTGCATTTTAGAGTCGTCACCTTGGATACCCATTTTAGCCCCGTCAATCAGCTGGTGAGTTGAAAATATACGATTGACAATAGTATTTTAGTTCAGTCTCTACTATTTCAAACCAAGATGCAGAAGTGTCACACTACTGTGATGGACATAGCAGTCTGGTATTATGTACAGCACTCAACCAGCCAGGACATGGGGCTTCCATTCATATAGGTCAGATTGGAATGAATGGGATCATCTCTTCCTGAGAATGACTTGGTCGCTTAACGTAAACATCACATGTAGCATTTGCAATTCAATCACCTGTCTAGTTCCTATAGTTGTAGACAGCTATGCGCCTCTGTTTTGGCATTGGGTTCATGTTTCATTAACAACTCCATCTCTTGTCTTTGCCCTTCACAGTACAACATTGTGGAACTTGAGGTAAGATCCTTGTTAGTGTGACTTTATGTTGACTGTCAGTGTAAAGACTGCAGCATTATGACTCCCCCGGCTAGCTAGGTCCTCATATCCACCTACTGTAGGAGTTAGCTAAATACTTCCGATCAGCATTGTATCTAGGTCCCCTTCAGTAGATGAATGTTGCAGATAGAACTGACTCCTTGTCCTGTATACTGTTGTGAACTTTCCACATCGTTGTGTCCTCCTGAACGTTCCCCTTCCTATGACCCAACAGGATGTTAATCACAACCGGATTGGACAGTGGGTCAACACTACATCCAGTGGCAGCATTCTGCAGCTTTCTCACCCCCTGAACTCTGAAGCACCTGTAGGATCCTATACCATTGTAGTGTGGATTGGTGAAGAGAAAATCTACCACAACTTCAAGGTAGAACAGTATGGTAGGTGGAGTTTCTCTTTCATGCTTGGTAATGTTGAATCAATGCATCACAAGCCTGGAACATTCTGGAGTTGACTGCTGTTCTTTTTATCTGTAGCTTTGCCCAAGTTTGAGATCCAAATGAACCTCACGGACAAGATCAGCGTTGTTCAGGAAGAGTATGAAGTGAAAGTGTGTGCAAAGTGAGTAAACACTATTGGTGAATTGCAATGTACTGTAGTTACAAGGTGATGTAGCTGAGTTCCACATGTCATTTAATAATCTCATTACGCTGAGGCAGACCTGGGCTGAAATACTATTGGAAGTAGTTCATTTACCTTCACAGTTCAAATTAAGGATTTGGATCTTTGAAAATACAAGTAAATTACATGTTATTGGTTACAACACGTGTTTAGTACATGTTGCGGGTGCAGCAATAGGTAACAATTTCACAAATGCCTAATACACACTTCTAAGGAATGGCATGAAGAATAGATGGTCAATGTCAGAGGTATAGAATACAGTATATACATACAAGATGAGTAATGCAAGGTATGTCAGCATCATTAGTGACCAGTATTTCAAGTCTGTAGGCAGCAGCCTGTGTGCTAGTACTGTAGCTTAATTTGATAATACACTTGGAAATTGTCATGCATTTGAGGATGCTCAAATACACTTATTTAAATATAAAATCCTTAAATATGCATGTGGTCTACATTAATGACATGCTACTGCTCAATGTCTTAAACTGCTGCTACAATCCCTGAGATTATGTACGGTGGCATTTACATGAACAGCTGGCTCTTCGGTCATAAAGCGTCTCAGATTAGGATTGCTGTTCTAGGGTCAGGTCCCACCCTGACATGTGACCTTGTTCATTATGATCTGTAGTTAAAACGGATCCCGTTCTGAGGCTCTATGAGTACAGGTCCAGATTCATTGACCGTGATAAATGTGTGACTTCAAGCCTGCAGGAATGCATAAGCCTTTAGGTCTCCTGTTTTTAATATGATAATTGGATGTAGGAAGTTGACACTTGTCTTGTTGTGAATTGAAATCAGATACACGTATAGGCAGCCTGTACCTGGTAAAGTAGGGGTCAAGTTGTGCCGACCCTTGGTGGACAATGCAGTGATACCAATAACAATCGATGAGCGACATCCACAAGGAGTTCCTGATTACACACCTCCATGCCACAAAGAGTCAATAGAGGTTTGTATGCTTTCCTAAAACTAGTAGTGCTGTTTTTACAAACATATTACATTTTGAATGGGATTTACTTTTTTTTTTTTTTTTTTGCTGTTTTGCTTGCTTTTCCTAGATGGACCATACTGGCTGTGCTTCTTATGTCTTCAACATGGCAATTTTCACAAAGAATGCAGGAGAGAAATTGCTGGAAGACGTGTTTAGTTTCCACGCAGAAGTACAGGAGGAGGGGACAGGCAAGTCCTTTATGAGATGCATCATGTTATTTCCTCAATACAAACCCTTCATTTCACTTCAGCTGATGGCGACGTAACTATTGCCTTTTTCATTAGATCAGGGTTTCCCTAACTGTCCTGGGGTTCCCCCTGGGTTTTGGTTTCTGCCCGAGCGCTACACGGCTGACTGAAATAACCGTCTCATAGTGTAGTTTTGATTAGAATCAGCTGTAGTGCAGGAAACTACAAGGTGCACCCAGGGGGGGGGGGCCAGGACTGAGTTTGGGTTCCTCTGCGTTGGCTCAACGTTGGGAAGAAAGAGCTTTATGCCCTTTGGTGCTGCAGCAGGGTTTTATATAATGCTGTTTTATGGTTTTAATATTCTGTTTAAGCTGCACTGCAGTTCAGTTTCTGCATGGTACTGGTAATTGTGAAATATACCATCCTGTTTTCATTTGACAGGTATTACACTGTCAGAGGACAAACGCATAGAGCTCTCCTATGTGATTGGAGAATTCACATTTGTTGACACGCCCCAAATCTATGAGCATGGATCAATTATCGAAGGCAAGGTAAGTTCAAATGGTGTTCCTGTTGCATTGTGGATGCTAGTTTGTCCTGCTTCCTGAACTACTGAACTGAACTGTGGTAGGTAATGATGACGTATGTAGTGTCACTTCATTCATACAACCCCCCCCTTTTCCTCAGATAAATGCTGTTCGCTTTAACAACACACCCATCTCTGACATGTTAGTCTACCTGTTTGAGGAGAAAGGCTGGTCCTCGTATCTACGACTACAGAACCTAACCACGGACAGTAGTGGTATTGCCAGGTTCTCCCTCAACACAACCAGTCTGCCCAAAGAGAATATTAACTTGGTAGTAAGTATGATTCCTTCTAGGTTTGACAGACTTTATACTCCATGCCAGTGTCCTGGAGACCGTAAGGGGTGCATGTTTAGTTTCTTGCCCACACAGCTGACGTCAAATAATGAACTCTTCCTCAAGGTTTGAATCGGACCGCTTGGGGTCCCCAGGACAGTGGGGGGAAATGCTGCCCAGAGGTCATGACCCTAACATGCTATGACCAGGATGGGCTAGGTGGAAGTAAGGTGGATCAGTTACCATATTGCTTCCTGTCATCCTCTCAGATCCCCACTGTATATAGGACAGGGTCTAGGGGGTGATTTAGGATTGGGCCTTTAGTTAGACTCTCCCTTTTGTTCCTTTCCAGGTGAGTGACACCCCACAAGTGGAGTTCCCAGGATACAGGGTCCCCTATTTCAACAGAGGGCAACACCTACTCTCACTGATCCAGCCCGCTGCCCCTGACAGTAAACCGTCCAGCTCCCTGGCTATTCAGAAGGTGGAGAAACCACTGGCATGTGGGCAGGCGGTGTCAGTCACCATCCGCTATGTCATCGTAGGGGAGACTGTCCCAAAGGGCTCTGTGGCTGTCCTCTACCTGGTGAGTAGAACCAGGAACAACCTGCAAACCCACGGTGCCTCTCAAACAGCACCATATTTCCTAGTTGCGCTCCTTTAGACCAGGATCATTTCAGACATTGCTCCAGCAACACTTTCAAAGGATGTGCCTATACTACACCAATACTCCTAATCAACCACTGTAACCCAACCTAGCTCATGTTACAAATTGGACTTTTGAATATATATATATATTCAGAAAATTCGTAACCTATATAAAATGGATGATGGACATCCACAAATGAATACATATCATACTAATTGGAGTCCTGGATTTGTTAACCATGTTACGTCTACCCCATGAGTCCAGGTTGCAACGTCTCCTCTCTGTTGCTGAGAACTGTTCCCTTTCTCTCCAGGCCTTATCCAGAGGGGTCATAGTTCAGCATGGACACATCAATGTTACTGTGCAGCAGGACAGTCCTGGTGAGTGAGTTTCATGATGTGATTCTGAACGTTCTGGAAGGTGCTCGATGACAGTGACCTGCTCTTGCGTTGCAGTAGCTGAGGGTGACGTCACCTTGAAGTTGGCAGTGGTTCCAGAGATGGCGCCGGTGGTTCAGCTCCTGGTGTACAGTATGCTACCCAGTGAGACTGTCATCGCCCACAGCATGAACTTCCCCACTGAGAAATGCTTCAGGAACAAGGTGTGTGTGTGTGTGCAGGAGTCTCATATCCCCAGTGACTGTATGTGGCGGACATTGTTGTTTTCTGAAAGGTGTCCAGTATTTCCAGACTATCATACCTGGAGTAATGGTATCTGATGTGTATGCCAGGTGTTGGTGGAGTTCTCTCCCTCCAACGCAGTCCCAGGGGAGGAGAACACCCTGCATCTCTCGGCCCAGCCCGGTTCCCTCTGTGGCCTCGGTGCTGTGGACCAGAGTGTTGGCATCATGGAGCCAGGGAAGAGGCTGGATGCTGACAAGGTAACGGAGCTCACTGAAGTGAACTACAGTGGTACCACCATACCTACTGTTTTGGTGGTGCTGGGAATACAACCATTGACTACAGGAGACATGGAGTGGATCTGTTCACTGGTCATTTGGGGAGCTTTTATCAAATGTGATGGGACTCATTCTCTGGCTTGAGGCCCACTTTCTATTGACTCTCAGTAACTGGAAAGCACCTCCTTATTGACGTTCTGGGTTGACGGGACAACATGCTAAACGTTTAGCAATGGAAAACAAAAATGGAGTATTTCCCCAAGTAGTCGTTTCAGTCTGTTCTGTTCGGTCCCCAATGAACGAGGTAATTTCACACCTCTCTGTTGTCCCTTTCCAGATATTTGATTTGTTACCGGTCAAGGAGACGACCTATATTCCCTACGAGCTTGAAGATCCAGTAGAATGTTTACGTGTTAGACCAAGGAGACTCATAATACCACACCCATATGGACCGTCTGAGATGACAAATGATCCTTATGCAGTTTTTCAGGTAAATTATTTCTGCCCTGGTTTCTCAACTTGAAGCCTCTTTTCTTTCTGGGAAGAATCAGTCCCCGTTCTGTTACAATGTGTTCATCTTACACTGTTAAACTTATTAATAATTGTCAGTGTCATTCTATTAAGTTGTTTCTGCTCTTTCTAGACGCTGGGACTGAAGCTAGCGACTAACCTGGATATAAGAGTACCTTCCTGCCTCAGTTACCAGGGGAACCAGTACTATCGCTCCTATGGTGAGATGTCCTTACCAACCCTTATTCTCATTGCCAAGTCTAATGAATCTTGGGTTATGGATGACCTTTTGTTAGAATAAGCACAGCATTCAGTCCACTTTAACTTGACAATAATGGCCATGTTTTGTGTTAGTAGCTTACAGCCCTATGGCTAGGCCTGGATCAGCGGGTCCTAGACTTGAAATGGCTGTGGCTGGTGGACTTGCCGCTCCACCTCCGCCACCCATACAGACGG
The DNA here is from genome assembly GCF_029448725.1 of Salvelinus fontinalis. Lineage (NCBI taxonomy): Eukaryota > Metazoa > Chordata > Actinopteri > Salmoniformes > Salmonidae > Salvelinus > Salvelinus fontinalis. The sequence goes on from NW_026601135.1 coordinate 71,272, forward strand.
TCCGTACATTCTTCCCTGAGACATGGATTTGGGACCTTGTGGAAGTTGGGTAAGTGCTCTGCGCAGTGAGGCGGACCTCTGGTGAAAGCCCTCTTAGCTCTTGCCTCATATCCAAACAGTAGTGGTGTAGATTAGGAACCTGAACCTCTGTAAACTGTAGGCCAGCTTTCTCTTAGGAAAGACCCGTTGACCTCCATGGGTGTCCCTGGTTAGATAAAGCTTAAATGCATTTGTAACAAACAGTGTTGAAATTAGTCCTTCTCTATTGGACACTTGGTGGCTTTCTGTTTGAACTCTGACCTCTGTATTCCAGGGAGTCTGGATCAGCAGATGTCCCCCTGACAGTCCCAGACACCATCACCACCTGGGAGACTGAGGTCTTCTGCCTGGCCCCCAGTGGCTTCGGTCTGGCTCCTCTGGTGGAGCTCACGGTCTTCCAGCCCTTCTTCCTGGAGCTCACCCTGCCCTACTCAGTCATCCGGGGAGAGCACTTTGAGCTGAAGGCCACTGTGTTTAACTACCTCTCCAAGTGCATCGTGGTACGGCACTGCACCAGGATGGTTTCTGTAGTTGTATTGTTTTTGGCGTACCGTGTTATCTTACGACGTGTTCCTCTTTGGCAGGTTTCTGTGACTCCAGCTCTTTCCTCTGACTACACTCTCTCACCCTTGCGTGATGTCCGGGACTCCCCGTGCTTGTGTGCCAATGGACGAAAGACCTTCAGTTGGACAATGGCCCCCTCTGTCCTGGGTTAGTCTTCATTCAACTGTTCAAATGGCAGAATGGATGTCAACCCGAGTTGTGTGCTGTCACCGTATTGGATGTTGTGTAACCTGCGCTGTACTGTGTGTGTAGGGGTTTTGAACGTGTCCGTTAGTGCGGCGGCTGTCCAGTCCCACACTGCGTGTGACAACGGGGTTGCGAACGTACCGGAGAGAGGACGCGTTGACACAGTCACACGGAGCCTGCTGGTGAAGGTATGTAGTCTACTGCTGTGGGAGAACTAACGTTAGGTTGCACAGATACTGTCTAGTGTAACTGCCTCTGAAATGAATCCCTCTCTTCCTCCAGGCTGAGGGAACAGAGAAGAGACACACCTACAACTGGTTGCTGTGTCCTACTGGTCAGTAATGAATCAACGTTGAATGTTCACGGTGGTTGACGTGATCATCTTCTTTCATGCACATCTTTGTGTCCACAGGAGAAGCTCTGACGGAGGAGGTGGAACCGCAACTCCCCCAGAATGTGGTGGATGGCTCTGCTAGGATTTCCCTCTCAGTTCTGGGTAAAATACACCACTGTGTAGTGGTGGGAAGACGACCCTTCTCCAGTGACGCTGCTGTTTGCTGAAGACGACAGTCTGTAACAGAAGTCCCTTGTTTCTCTGTAGGGGACATCCTGGGTCGGGCCCTCAACAACCTGGATGGACTGTTGCAGATGCCGTATGGGTGTGGGGAGCAGAATATGGCCCTGCTTTCCCCCAATATCTACATCCTGGAGTACCTGAGGAACACAAAGCAGCTCACGCCAGCCATCCTAGACAAGGCGACCAAGTTCCTCACTAGTGGTAGGAGAGTCCCTTAACATCTGTCTTGATTAGATACCAAATCCACAAACCGGGCTGGATTTGTCCTAATAGAGGATTTTGTTTTGTATTCCAAACCAGGGGATTATATGCAACGCTGGATAAACTAGTAATATCATCAACCATGTGTAGTTGACTAGTGATTGTTTTTTATAAGATAAGTTTAATGCTAGCTAGCAACTTACCTTGGCTTCTTGCTGCCCTCGCGTAACAGGTAGTCAGCCTGCCACGCAGGCTCCTCGTGGAGTGCAATGGTTAGAGCGTTGGACTAGTAACCGGAAGGTGGTAAAAATCTGTCGTTCTGCCCCTGAACAAGGCAGTTAACCCACCGTTCCTAGGCAGTCATTGAAAATAAGAATGTGTTCTTAAATTAAAAAAAATCGGTGTCCAAAAATACCGATTACCGTTTGTAATGAACTTGAAATCGGCCCTGATTAATCGGTGGACCTCTAATATCAATGTCTTAACATCACTGACCCAACACATGGTTTCCTACTGAAGTCATTTGATGGTAGAATATTGACACTGTCTCATAGCGCCCTATTCCTTATGTAGGGCAGGACTCTCCAACCCTGTTACTGTCCTGTAGGGTTTCACTCCAACCCTCATCTAGCTCCCCTACTAATAATTAGCTGGCTGAATGGGGTTAATTACAACTTGGTGTGAGGGTAGCTCTCCATGAACAGGGTTGGAGAGCCCTGATATATAGGGAGCCATTTGGGGCACAACTCTGGGAATGGAACAACCGCTTGGTCACTGTTCATGCTAAAACCCCACCGACAGGTTACCAACGGCAGCTGAACTACAAGAATGCTGATGGTGCGTACAGCACATTTGGACAAGGCTTGGGGAACACCTGGTGAGTACTTGGCTTGTTTTTCACCTACTGGTGGCTTCAATGAACCATTGACCAACGTGTGATGTCATGACTTGGAGCTTGACGATATTATGTCAGGGCTTTTAAATGAATCCAGTTCTTTCTTCAGGCTGACTGCTTTTGTCTTGAGATCCTTTGGCAAAGCCCAGTCTTTCATCTATGTTGACCCGGCAACGATGGAGCAATCCAAGACTTGGTTGGAACGTCAACAAGGCAAACATGGCTGTTTCAGAGCTTTAGGGAAGCTCTTGAACAACAGAATGAAGGTATTTTATATTGCTAATAAACTGGTTGTTTCATCAGACCAGACATAGTTTGATTTCAACAGGCTAGATACAGTTAGTGTGTTGACATTGTTTTCTAGGGTGGAGTGACGGATGAAGT
>NW_026601136.1:0-74091 GCF_029448725.1 Salvelinus fontinalis
TTATTAATTGTCTTTAAAGCTAGATGAGTTATTTTAGTTACTGATCATGAATGTGTTTGGATAACTGCATTGAAGAAAACGTTATTGATCTGCCAATGAAAAATAAAGTTACATGAATATGTACTGGTCAACCTCTTCTCTTTAGTATTCAGTTCTTCATAATAGATCTGACAGTATGAATGGTTCTTATGGTTGTATTCAGTTCTTCATATTAGATCTGACAGTATGAATGGTTCTTATGGTTGTATTCAGTTCTTCATATTAGATCTGACAGTATGAATGGTTCTTATGGGCTGAGTGCCTGGAGTGTTTTTGTATGACTACAGTCAGGAGTTCTCTCTGACCCTGTGATGTCACCAGTACATTAAGTACATTCATCTTAAGATAGCCAGGTGAGACAACCACATATCACAGTAAATACATTTCTCATCAATTTGTCAGTGTCACAGTATTATTATTGTTATTATTTGTATTTTTTTTTTGGGGGGGGGGGTACTCTTTAAAGACGTAGGGTTTCAGACCTTTTCGGGCAGATGGGCAGGGACTCTGCTGTCCTTGCATCAGAGGGAAGCTGGTGCCACCATTGGGGTGCCAGGACAGAGAAGTGCTTTGACTGGGCTGAGTGGGAGCTTGACCTCCTGTAGCAGTGGGACGGCCATGAGACCAGAGGTGGCAGAACTGAGTGCTCAGGTTGGGATATAGGGTTTGAGCATCGCCTGAAGGTAGAGATGGGGCTGTTCTTCTTGCTGCACCGTAAGTAAACACCATTGTCTTGTAGTGGATGTGAGCTTCGGCTGGAAGCCAGTGGAATGTACGGAGGAGCAGGGTGACATGGGGGAACTTGGGAAGGTTAAACACCCAGACGGACTGCAGTGTTCTAGATAAGTTCAGTGGCGACCCATCATTCAGGGCAGGTGAGCCACCTGTTTTTTGCCCCACAGTTTTAGCGCTAAAAAAGCGTGAAAAAAATGATCTGTTTGCAAACAATGTAAAAAAACAACATATATATAATTGAGTTATTAATTAAGCCGCATACAAACATGGTCTCTTTTTTGTTTTGTTGAGTAAGGCAACTCCAAAATGCAGGTGTTTCAACCTAGCTCAGTGCTTTCTGTTGAGATGGGGCAAGCCAGCAGAAAATAAGGAGCTTTGCGCCGTGATTGGCTCAGTGTTCTGTCATTCATGGGGACAATACAACACTGCCAAGCCTAAGGGTAGAACTTGAAAATTCAAGCCCCGTGGGTGCTGCCATAGAGTTACATTAGAAGTGCCCATCCAAGAAGGCTCAAGGTCATTGTCCACAGATAAAATAACGTCAAATCATGTGATATCTACAGTCGCTTTGATTGGACTGATCATGTCAACATCATACTTTCAAAATCTGAGCTAGCAGTTATCATCATGAATCAAGTCGACAATCTACTGGCAAATCCTTTTTAATCTTTGTCATATGAAGAGAAATAATGAGAAATTATAGATTAAACGTATCGGTTCTCACCGGCCATTGGAGATAAACATTACAAAACAAGTTGGAATTTGCAAATTCAACAATGAGTGGTTTGTCAAGGAATCAGTGGCTAACTGCAAGCTTTGCAAAGCAATCATTAGCCTGGTATTCAGTGGAGTGGCTGTGTGGTCCCAAGTCTAAGATTAAGGGGCTCTTTTCCTAGTTTAAAATTGTAAACGTTCAACATTGGCCATGCTGTCAATGAAACTTGATTTGTGCCGCGCTCAAAACAACTTCACTCGGTACTGAAAAATCTGACTTGAGTTGAGTTCAAGACAACTGGGAACTCGGGGGGAAAACAAGCTACGACTGAAAAATACTTTTTGAACTTTCATCCAACTCGGAATTGTAAATTGGGAACTCAGGCCTTTTTCTACAGCTACGACCTGAAGATCGCTGACGTCATATTTTTTTTTACTGAGTTCCCAGTTGTCCTGAAAGCACCATAAATCCAGAGAAAGACAGACTTTGATGACAAAGTTTGATGACAAAATATGCCCACGAAGGACTGCCGCGCCACCTTCCTGTTCAAGTGAGCACAACACAACAAGGTGAGTCAAAAAATGTCTTGTAAGCTGTTGCATAAATGATGTAATATGCCAGGGAGATGTGTATACTGTAGCTAAGAAAGTAATACTAAGTGTATGTTGTGTAGTAAGATGTTAGTAGCCCATGTGCCTCACCTTGTGTGCCTCACCACTATTTTCACCTCTTAATTTTGCCCACTGTTCTGACTTGGTGGTTCACATGTAGCCTATAACCTGTTTTAGAGAAATGTAATCATTGAATATTGTAAGGGTTTTCATTGTCTGCTTATATGCCCCTTTATTTATCCTACGGTTTTGACTTGGCGCACAGGGAGAACACTGTAAGAACGGCCCATGTTCTGAATTTTGTCGCTGTGCATTTCAAAAGTGGTGAACAAATAGTTATATTGACTACGTCCGTCCAAGCTCGCTCATTAATGTCTTAATCGAAATTACAGATTGCCTCTTATCCGCTTTTCGTTCCCTTATGCCATAGTTTGTACATCTCAAATGTCAGTAGAAACCACATTTGTTTAACCTCTACTTCATCACCCTCCCGGATCCGGGATCCTCCTCATCAAAAAAGGCTAGGCTATGCTAGTCAGCTAACGGGACAGGGATATCATATAATATAATTTTCATGAAATCACAAGTCCAATACAGCAAATGAAAGATTAACATCTTGTGAATCCAGCCATCATTTCCGATTTTTCAAATGTTTTACAGCGAAAACACTATGTATTTCTATTAGCTAACCACAATAGCCAAACACACAACCGCATATTTTCACCATGTTTCCACCGCATAGGTAGCTTTCACAAAACCGACAAAATAGAGATAAAATTTGTCACTAACCAAGAAACAACTTCATCAGATGACAGTCTTATAACATGTTATACAATACATTTATGTTTTGTTCAAAAATGTGCATATTTGAGGTATAAATCATAGTTTTACATTGCAGCCACCATCAAAAATAGCACCAAAGCAGCCAGAATAATTACAGAGAGCAACGTGAAATACATAAATACTCATCATAAAACATTTATGAAAAAGACATGGTGTACAGCAAATGAAAGATAAACATCTTGTGAATCCAGTCAATATTTCAGATCTTTTAAGTGTTTTACAGTGAAAACACAATATAGAATTATATTAGCTTACCACAATAGCCAAACACACAACGGCATTTATTCACCGCAAAGGTAGCTTTCGCAAAAACCAGCAATAAATATAAAATGAATCACTAACCTTTGGACAACTTCATCAGATGACAGTCTTATAACATCATGTTATACAATACATTTATGTTTTGTTCGAAAATGTGCATATTTAGAGCTGCAAATCGTGGTTGTACATTGTGAATACGTAGCAACATTTTCCCAGAATGTCCGGAGATATTTTGGACACTCACCTAATCTGACCAAAGAACTCATCATAAACTTTACATAGAAATACTTGTTGTATGGCAAATGAAAGATACACTGGTTCTTAATGCAACCGCTGTGTTAGATTTTTAAAAATAACTTTACTACAACATACAAAATACATTATTGTGAGACAGCGCTCACATAATCTCCGCCCTGTTGGATTCTACATATTCCACAGAAATACGAAATAACATCATAAATGTTTTCTTACTTTTGCTGAGCTTCCATCAGAATGTTGTACAAGGAGTCCTATTTCCAGAATAAATCGTTGTTTGGTTTTAGAATGTCCATTTCTTCTGTCGAATTCGCTCCACAATGCTAGCCAAGGTTGCTAACATTCCCATCCTCTCTTGGCGCAAAGAACGGAAAACTCCAAAAGTCCCAATAAACTGATAAAACTCGGTTGAAAAAACCTACTTTATGATGTTATTATCATATGTATCAAATAAAATCATAGCCGGAGATATTCGCCGTGTATACAGAACGCTTTTCAGAAGACAATGTCGAGGTCCCTCGCGCGCCATCGAAGACAAAGAAAATACCGGACCTGTCACTCCAAAAGCTCTTATTCGACCTCAGATCAAGCTAGACACCCCATTCCACCTTCCACTGTCTGTTGACATCTAGTGGAAGGCGTATGAAGTGCATACATATCGATAAATAAAAGCCAGTTGAATAGGCAGGCCCTGAAACAGAGCCTCGTTTTCAGATTTTTCACTTCCTGTATGGAAGTTTGCTGCCAAATGAGTTCTGTTTTACTCACAGATATAATTCAAACAGTTTTAGAAACTTCACAGTGTTTTCTATCCAATAGTAATAATAATATGCATATTGTACGAGGCCATTTAATTTGGGCACGATTTTTTCCAAAGTGAAAACAGCGCCCCCCTATTGACAAGAAAATGTTTTTTTTAAAGGCAGTGAATGAGGCTGAATGAACTGTTTCGCTGCCAGACAAGGTTCCACTGATAGCCAGGTGTAGCAGTGGTAAACTGTTGAGACTATGCTGTTGGGACAGCTTTATGTAGGCCCTAACAGTTTGTGGGCACCGTTTCAGTGCAATTAATGTATTGTTTAGTGTCTTGTTGTGTAGTGGCTTTGCTGGCAATGCATCCCACTTTTTAAAAATAGTTTTATTTAATCTTTATTTATCTAGCCAAGTCAGTTAAGAACAAATAGTTATTTAAAATGACGGCCTACCCCGGCCAAACCCGGACGATGCTGGGCCAATTGTGCGCTTCCCTGTGGGACTCCCAATCACGGCTGGATGTGATTCAGCCTGGATTCGAACCAGGGACTGTAGTGATGCAGTGCCTTAGACCACTGCGCCACTCGGGAGCCCTTAAAAGGTTTGCGCCCAACGTGGGGCAGGAGTTTGACGGCACAAGCAGGGAGCCCAGCCAACAGAGATTTGAGAAATGTTTTGGTTTTCTTCCTCAGATCTGTGCCTTGCAACAAACCTGTCTCGAAGCTCGACGGACAATTTATTTGATTTCATTGCTTGGTTTTTGCTCTGACATGCACTGTCAACTGTGGGACCTTATATAGACAGGTGTGTTCCTTTCCAAATCATGTTCAATCATTTGAATTTACTACATGTGGACTCCAGACAAGTTGTAGAAACATCTCAAGGATGATCAATGGAAACTGGATGCACTTGAGCTCAATTTCAAGTCTGAGCAAAGGGTCTGAATACTTATGCAAATAAGCTGTTCATTTTTATACATTGGAAAATATTTCTAAAAACGTATTTTCACTTTGTCATTATGGGGTATAGTGTGTATATTGATGAGGGGGGAAAAATGCATTTAATCAATTTTCGTATAAGGCTGTAACGTAACAAAATGTGGAAAATGTCGTCATGGGGTCTTGTATAATGCCCTGTATATGTTTTAAACTACACATTTAAGGAACTGAAGTGGTAAACAATGAAATAATGGAAAATGCATATTCAGTGGTTATCTCTGTATTAGTATTATTCACATTAAATCACCTAGATAGAGCAGTGGTTCTCTCTGTGTTATTATTATCTCTGTATTACCCACATTAAAACACCTAGGTAGAGCAGAGAGGACAGAGCATGTGGCTTTGTAACACACAGGTGTTTCATCTCCACACTGGGATGAATTTAACAGTGCAACGCCACGCAGGCCTCATGCCTCTCAGGTAGGAGAGTACCAGAAATAAATGAATAAAAAACACAAAACTAATGAAGGAACACACAGTCACCAACAATATATCCCTGGCGTCAATACTTTCAACTTTCTCAGCTCGCTGTCACAGTACAGCACCACCAAATTCCATTTATTAAGTAACCATCTGTTTTATGTAAGCATAAAAACGTAACATTTCACACTATTTTTGAGAGTCCAGGATTTATATTTACTATGTTACATCTAGTCTTTGAGACGAGGCTGCACCTTAACCTACATTATAAACACGCAGATCAAGAGGTGTGTTTTCCCTTCAGCATCTGCATGTGGCATAAGCTCACCCACCTCACAGCATGAATCTAAAATAGTTAACTTTGGCTGTGAGTGATGGGATAACATCTGACTCTTAAGGCAATTACTTGAATAATTCAATTGATTTTTTATTTACAAACTTGATAACCAAATAGTCTTTTTTTTTTAAATTGACTTCGCTATGGGGCCATCAATGGGAGTTGGGCCTTGCTTCAGCTGAACTGCAGTACCGAAAATGCCCTCTGAGCACAGTGGAAAGCATGCTTATAGACTGGAAGCCTGCCCCCTTGATCCGAGAAGGGTGTAATTGCAGACCGCATTTAGGGCCGTTCTCTGATATCGGGTGTTTCATGTTATCTAGTTTACACCAATTGATGCTCCCCAGTTCAGGAATTAACATTGGAAGCATTGCAGGCAGGGGTGGAAAAATACCCATTTGTATTATTTTGTTTATAATTGTCAAACTTGAGTAAAAGTAAAGATACTTGAGTCCTTTCCTATCAAGGTAAAAGTGAAAGCCACCCAGTAAAATACTACTTGCGTAAAAGTCTAAACGTATTTGGTTTAACATATACATAAGTATCAAAAGTAAATGTAATTGCTAAAATATACTTACTTATTAAAAGTAAAAGTATAAATAATGTAATAAATAAAACCCTACTCCTCCGCCAGAGCGTCCAGTGTGGCTCTGAACGCTCCGAGAGCGATACGAACTGACAATCTGACAACGCTCTGAATTTACGAACGCCCAAGCACACTCTGGCATTCCAGATTGAATTTAAGATCACACCCATAATTTACTAACAAAGTATTTGTGTTTAGTGAGTCCGCCAGATCAGATGCAGTTGGGATGTGTGAATTGAACAATTGTCCTATATATATCATACACTGTAGTTTGAATAGGACTGTGACTGAAGATGTTCCACCCTACGAGGCCCATGAGACTGTGTAGGGATGTGATTTGAGTAGGACTGTGACTGAAGATGTTCCTCCCTACGAGGCCCATGAGACTGTGTAGAGATGTGAATTGAATAGGACTGTGACTGAAAATGTTCCTCCCTACGAGGCCCATGAGACTGTGTAGAGATGTGAATTGAATAGGACTGTGACTGAAGCAGTGGGACGTTTTTATTTATCTATTTTTGTATTTTGTTTTGATGTTGTTCCCCCTGCCCTTTTCCTCATTGGAAATGTATATTTTTCTACAGTTTACTAACCGTACAGTAGGTGGCGGCAGACACGTTATATTTGTGTAAATGTCAGTATACCAGAGAAGAAGATGACGCTGTTGTTATGTCGTAGTGGGGAACAGGAAGTTCCGGTTAGAAAACGACAGAACTGTGCTGTAACCGTACAGTAGGTGGCGGTAGACACGTTATATTTGTGCAAATGTCAGTATACCAGAGAAGAAGATGATGCTGTTGCATTGTCGTAGAGGGGAACAGGAAGTTCCGGGTAGAAAACGAAAGAACTGTGTAATGTCGTTAGTGGTTGTGTTCGTTTCAACTGTATTATTGTAGGTATGTAATAGCACGTTTAAACTTTATAATGTCGAAAGAATATATAACATGCTAGGTAACAAATTCGTCAAGATATTTTCACGTTTGGTAAAGGTTTTAATTGTATTTGTTATTTTGGGGTCAAACCGAGTGAGTGAAGAACGTGATTAAAAACGTTTTTACAAGTCACTTAGGTAGACTTCGGGTTTGTCTGAGTGTATGAACATAATTTTGTCAGTCATTGCATAAAGCTTCCACCTATTTGAGTTCGTTTTTACATGTTCTTGGTTTTGTGTAAAATGTTGTTTATGAGCTGGTAAATAGCCTCGCCCGAACCGTCTTGATCTCGCGAGTTTACATACACTGTTTCGTAAATGTAAGCTCGCGAGATCAGGATGATTCGGACGAGGCTCTTCAAATGGCTGCTTCAACGGTTTCGGTCGTCTTACGAGGAGTTTGCTCGTGATGAAATGGCGACATGAGGCTGTGTGATGGAGTGTCAAAATAGAGGGAAGCTAACTAAAGGTTTCCTTCACCATTTGGAGAGAGAGGCCAACTGCATGGGATGGCGTCGATTCATGCGGATGAATCGGAGCACTTATCAAACTCATTCCATGGAGGACCAAGTGTCTGCGGGTTTTCGCTCCACCCTTATACTTGATTAATGAATTAAGGTCACTAATTAGAAAGGAACTCCGCTCATCTGATTGTCTAGGTTATAATTGAAATGGAGAAAAAAATGTAACCTTCGGAGACTAGGCCCTCAATGGAATGAGTTTGACACCCCTGAAACAATGGAAATTGAGAGAGTTTGAGAAGCAACAGCTGTGCTGGAATTCGATCAATCTGGGCGACATTTCTGATGATACGGAGCGGGAGGATGAGGGCCTAGTATGTGAATGGTCTGTAGTGGAAAGACAGGAAGAACAGAGTAGTAATGTGTCACAGTAAAAAGTTGGGATGGTGTTTGAGGAGACAACAGGGCCTCATTTACACCCTATCTGATTAACCAAGGCCATAAACGAGAATGTGTTCTGAACTAGCCTACCTGGTTAAATAAAGGTGAAATAAAGCATTTAAAATGGTAGATTGTTAATATCGTGTGCTAGTCAGGTTCAGCAAGGGAAGATTCTTCAATTGGAAAATCATAATGGGACGAAGCTCAGAAGCCATGCTAAATTGAAGGGAGTAATCTGAGGTCCCAATATCTATGTCCATGGATGATATTGTTAAAGAACATGTGAAGGAGACAGAGTGGTTGAAGCCTAAAGGTTGATCAGTTGGAAAGAGGGTTAAAGAAGTGAAAGCTTATCAGTGCTGTTGAGGTTTGAGATGGTTTTGTCTGGAAAAGTACAGAATAGGATTCCTTAGCTTCAATGTCAGAGTTTTTGACCCAGCCTCATCAATCAACCAATCAAATGTATTTATAAAGCCCTTCTTACATCAGCTGATGTCACAAAGTGCTGTACAGAAACCCAGCCTAAAACCCCAAACAGCAAAGTGTAGAAGCACAGTGGCTAGGAAAACCTCTCTAGAAAGGCCAGAACCTAGGAAGAAACCTTGAGAGGAACCAGGCTATGAGGGGTGGCCAGACCTCTTCTGGCTGGAGATTATAACAGAACATGGCCAAGATGTTCAAATGTTCATAGATGACAAGCAGTGTCAAATAATAATAATCACAGTGGTTGTCGAGGGTGCAACAGGTCAGCACCTTAGAAGTAAATGTCAGTTGGCTTTTCATAGCCGATCATTGAGAGTATCTCTACCCCTCCTGCTGTCTCTAGAGAGTTGAAAACAGCACGTCTGGTGAACAGGTCAGGCTTCCATAGCCGCAGGCAGAACAGTTGAAACTGGAGCAGCAACGGAGAATCATCACAGTGTTTTTAAATGCCAAAGAATGGAACATGTAGCTGTTGAGTGAAAATATGTGCCAAGTGGCTGGTCCTGTAGTAAGAGGACCTACTGTCAGACTGATGGAGCTTCCATGGCTGGTCCCGTAGTAAAGGGACCTACTGTCAGACTGATGGAGCTTCCATGGCTGGTCCCGTAGTAAGAGGACCTACTGTCAGACTGATAGAGCTTCCATGGCTGGTCCCGTAGTAAGAGGACCTACTGTCAGACTGATGGAGCTTCCATGGCTGGTCCTGTAGTAAGAGGACCTACTGTCAGACTGATGGAGCTTCCATGGTTGGTCCTGTAGTAAGAGGACCTACTGTCAGACTGATGGTGCTTCCATGGTTGGTCCTGTAGTAAGAGGACCTACTGTCAGACTGATGGAGCTTCCATGGCTGGTCCCGTAGTAAGAGGACCTACTGTCAGACTGATGGAGCTTCCATGCCTGGTCCCGTAGTAAGAGGACCTACTGTCAGAACTGGTCTTTCTACTAGTCCTGACATGGTTTCGAGGGCTGTTCAGAAATCTTGCGCCCATAAATGCGCTGTGACAAATGATACTTTAATATTGAATAATATGTACTTCATAGCTTTCATTGGTAAAGTTATCAACAACTTGGATTGTGTAAAGCAGAAATACCAGGTTGAAAGTTATCTTGTAAACTGCAGCAGAGTTGTTGGGGGTAACAGATGTTACTGTCAGTATGGTTTTTGATAAGCTGGATAACCTGGGGGTGGATTGTCTCAGCATGATATAGACCCCAATGTTTGCAAACACAGAAATTGATCTATTGATAAAGTTTATTGGGGGTGTGGGAGGGTTTTTGGGGAAGGGGAGGGTGTGGTAGAAGTTAATAAGGATTTCTTGGTTTATTTTCTTAGTACAGAATTAGACAGACATGGACCTTAAACATTTGTTTGCGGACCACCATGATACCATAGGACACAGGTGTCGAACTCATTCCACGGAGGGCCGAGTGTCTGCGGGTTTTCGCTCCTCCCTTGTACTTGATTGATGAATTAACATCACTAATTAGTTAGGAACTCCCCACACCTGGTTGTCTAGGGCTTTATTGAAAGGAAAAACCAAAAACCTGCAGACACTAGGCCCTCCGTGGAATGAGTTTGACACCCCTGCCATAGGAGGTCTGCATCAACGGACTTCAGTGCAGGTAGTTCCTCATCAGAGAGAGAAGATTTCAGTTGCTCTACAGTTTTGAAGCTGAATGTAATGATTATCAGTTCTTTACATGTGTACTAATATTCAGACACATTCAGTTGTTTCTATATTTATCTATAATTCAGGGTTTTCACACGGGCTTAAAGTAAATGAATATTAGTACTTAAGTCCTTGAATTTGACTTGCCACTGTACGATCCCTGATAATTCTTACTATGGTGTGAATGGGAAATACAATTATTTTTTTGTGAGTGAAATAATACAGTGAAGACAAGGTTATTCATAAAATGTTTACGTAGTACTGCCTACAACATTCTGCAACCTTGTGCTAAAAGGTTTTTGAGTCATTTATGCATTTATGTGAATTTAGGAAATCTACTATACATTAAGTGCTCTTATGTTATGCAATTTAAAATGTGTACTTTTTGTCTAATGTGAATGAATGTTTTATCAAGGATTAGCTACCTGATCTACTGAAATGAGATAATTGAACAAGAAAAAATAGATTTTTTTTTTACAGAGTAAAGTGCCAGAACTGTCAAGGAAATAACTTTTGTGTCCGTTTGTCTTTATTACTACAGGCTGACTCAGATTAAGTCTGAGGCCGGTAACATCAACAGTGAGGACAAACCCAGCCTGCCACTCTCCTTCCACACTGAGTAGAAACCTACAGTCACTGGGTCCTGATTGTGACAGTGGAGCCCAGTTTGCACTGCAGGATCCAGAGATGGCATCAGTGAAGCTGGAGGACTGCAGTCAAACACTGGAGCTGAATGTCAACATTACAGATGAAGAAGAAGAGGAGGAGAAGATTAGAACAACTGTTAGTCATGGTAAGAGCAGGTTCTCTCTATAAGTTATCTTCATAAATTAGACCTCCATAAGTTATGACCCAGTCTATTGCTAGGTTGAATTCTGTAATTCTGACATCACACAACCCTGAAAACCTCAAGACTTCACAGCGAGGCAAAACTTTGTAAAACTTGTAATGCCTGCCTTTGCCCACACATTGTCTCAAGAACGTTGAAAATGTTTAATACCCAATCACCAAGTTAGGCATACCTCATTTCAAAATAGGCCATGGCATCATCACTGTCAATATTGAATTATAATTCTTTGCGTTTTACCAGTGAAATTACCAAGCTGTTTCTGCATGCCAATCGTTCGATCTCAATCAATTTCATGGGAATATGCATTTAAATCTTATTGAATTACTGTTTGGTTAGCAAATTAGAGCAGATGGTGTTAAATTATATAGACTTCCTGTATTTTGTTTTAATCAAAGCACATTCTGCCTAATGGCGCGCTGTTGAGTTTGGGACGATTCGGCAAACCATTCTAAAATCTCGTAAGAAATTAGGTGTTGTTTTTGTTTTAACAGTAATGTTATGCTATAATATTTGGTTATGTGGACTACTAATTAATCATTAGGTGATCGTCCAAGACATTGATCTACCTTTACTAAACAAACACCATTGTAACGGTTTTCTTCCATAGGTGAAGGAGAGGACCAAACTGCAGTGCGGCTAGTGTTCAACAAGTTTATTTAGACGAAATAAACGGTAACACTATACAAATAACAAATGTGAAAACCGAGACAGCCCTATCTGGTGCAGACAAAACACAGAGACAGGAAACAATCACCCACAAAACCCCAACACAAAACAAGCCACCTATATATGATTCTCAATCAGGGACAACGATAGACAGCTGCCTCTGATTGAGAACCATATTAGGCTGAACATAGAAACAGACAAACTAGACACACAACATAGAATTCCCACCCAGCTCACGTCCTGACCAACACTAAACAAGCAAAACGCATAAGAACTATGGTCAGGACGTGACAACCATTGTGGCGGCTCATTGCTCTATCAGTACTACACCCCTGCAGTCTGCTGCACCGAACTAGTGATTGATGCTCACCTAGCCTACTCTTTTGCCTTACACAACATTTGGTGATGCAGAAATGAGAGAACATGTTTTTATGAAAATCTGGGAATATTTGGCCAAGGAAACATTTCTGGTTGGTCTCAAGGAATGTCACACAGGGAGACTTAAAACAGGATTGAGTGAAGTAGCAGCTAATGCTCATGGAGAGCCTCACAATTATTATTATTAACCTTTATTTAACTAGGCAAGTCAGTTAATAACAAATTATTATGTACAATGACGGCCTACACCGGCCAAACCCGGACGACACTTGGTCAACTGTGCGCCGCCCTATGGGACTCCCAATCACGGCCGGTTGTGATACAGCCTGGAATCTAACCAGGGTGTCTGTAGTGACGCTTTCAGTGCCTTAAACTGCTGTGCCACTCGGGAGCTCATAAGTTGAATGAAATTTCATCATCTTTCAGTCTATTTGAGATATTTACTTCCTTTTGTAGCTCTTCACCAGTTTCTTGAATGTTTATTGTACATAAATATAAACACAACATGCAACAATTTCAATGATTTTACCGAGTTACAGTTCATATAAGGGGCGGCAGGTAGCCTGGTGGTTAGAGCGTTGGGCCAGTAACCGAAAAGTTGCTGGATCGAATCCCTGAGCTGACAAGGTAAAAATCTGTCGTTCTGCCCCTGAACAATGCAGTTAACCCACTGTTCCCCGGGAGGCCATCATTGTTAGTAAGAATTGTTCTTAACTGACTTGCCTAGTTAAATAAAGGTTAAATCTAATTAAAAAAAAATAATATATATATATATATATATATATAATAAGGACATCAGTCAATTGAAATGAATTAGGCCCTAACCTGTAGATTTCACGTGACTGGGCAGGGGTGCAGCCATGGGTGGGCCTTGGAAGGCATAGGCCCACCCACTTGGCAGCCAGACCCACCTCAGGTCCTGGGCTGACGTTATTACACATGGTCTACGATTGTGAGGCCGGTTGGACGCATTGCCAAATACTCTAAAACGACGTTGGAGGCAGCTTATGGTAGAGGGACGCTGTGTTCTACTCCCTTCACAGAACAGCGCAAACTAGCTTTAACCAGAATAGAAAGAGCAGTGGGAGGCCCCGGTGCACAACTGGGCAAGAGGACAAGTACATTAGTGTCTAGTTTGAGAAACAGACGTCTCACAAGTCCTCAACTGGCAGCTTAATTAAATAGTACACGCAAAACAACAGTCTCAACGTCAACTGTGAAGAGGTGACTCCGGGATGCTGGCCTTCTAGACACTATTCTGGTTAGAGCCAGTTTGCGCTGTTCTGTGAAGGGAGTAGTACACAGCGTTGTATGAGATCTTCAGCCGTTTCCAGCTACAAGAGTCATTTACAACATTAACAATGTCTACACTGTATTTCTGATCAATTTGACATAATTTGAATGGACAGAAATGTGCTTTTCTTTCAAAAACAAGGACATTTGTAAATGACTCCAATCTTTAGAATTTATTCATTTATTTCACCACTAGTGGTAGTGTATTTATTTCTATTATTATAAAAAAAATTACCTTTATTTAACTTCCTTAGCATACTGGTTATTGTCCTGAATTTCAGATGACTGACGTGCCCAAAGTAAACTGCCTGTAAACTGGCCAGAAGCTATGATATGCATATACTAGATAGCATTGGATAGAAAACACTCTGAAGTTTCTAAAACTGTTAAAATAATGTCTGTGACTATAACAGAACTGATATGGCACGAAAATCCATCCGGAATGTTTATTTTTTGAGGTCACAGGTTTTTTCAGTGCTTGCCTATGGGATATACAAATAGATAGGACCCAGATTGCAGTTCCTATGGCTTCCACTAGATGTCAACAGTCTTTAGAATGGGTTTCAGGTATTTTGTAGTTTTTTGAAATCTGACAACGCAGTTGGATTAACAAGAAGCTTTTAAATGATGTAAGACACTTGTATTTTCATGAATGTTTAATATTACGATTTTTGTATTTTGAATTTTGCGCTCTGCAATTTCACCGGATGTTGTCGTAGGTGTCCCGCTATCGTTTGGACATGCGCCCAAACAGGTTAACTAGGCAAGTCAGTTAGGAACAAATTCTTATTTTCAATGACGGCCTAGGAACAGTGGGTTAACTGCCTTATTCAGGGGCAGAACGACAGATTTTTACCTTGTCAGCTCGGGGATTTGATCTTGCCACCTTTCGGTTGCTCTAGCCACTAGGCTACCTGTCACACGATATGACCAGAAGAGGAATGGTCACCGCTCTGAGCCTGGTTCCTCTCTACGTTTCTTCCTAGGTTCCTGCTTTCTAGCGAGTTTTTTGTGGCCACTGTGCTTCTACATCTGCATTGCTTGCTCTTTGGGGATTTTAGGCTGGGTTTCTGTAAAGGACTTTGTGACAACTACTGATGTAAAAGGGCTTCATAAAATACATTTGATTGACATGTATATCACACCAACTGACTGGTTCTTCTGATGTTTACACAGGATACCATGTAGAGACATTCTCTACATCCAGAGAGCAACAGCAGGAAGATCAGAGAGCTAAGAGGTCTCATCACTGCCCACATTGTGAAGAGATTTTCCCATTTCTATCAAAGCTAAAAATACACCTAAAAATACACACAGGAGAGAAGCCCTACTCCTGCTCTGGCTGTGGAAAATGCTTCAAAACATCAAATGAGCTAAAAGTTCATAAGAGAACACACACAGGAGAGAAGCCTTTTTCCTGCCCTGACTGTGGAACTCGGTTCTCTAAACTTAACCACTTACAATCACATGAACGTATACATACAGGGGAGAAGCCATACTCCTGCTCTGACTGTGTAAAATATTTCAGAACATCAACTCAACTAAAAGTTCATCAGAGAACACACACAGGACAGAAGCCTTTTTCTTGCCCTGACTGTGGAACTAGGTTCTCTAAACTTTCCATCTTAAAATCACATGAACGTATACACACAGGAGAGAAGCCTTACTTCTGCTCTGACTGTGTAAAATGCTTCAAAACATCAACTCAGCTAAAAGTTCATCAGAGAACACACACAGGAGAGAAGCCTTTCTTCTGCCCTGACTGTGGAACTAGTTTCTCTCAAGTTTCCTACTTAAAATCACATGAACGTATACATACAGGGGAGAAGGCATACTCCTGCTCTGACTGTGGAAAATGTTATAAAACAGCAACTGAGCTAAAACTTCACCAGAGAACACACACAGGAGAGAAGCCTTACTTCTGCTCTGACTGTGGAACTAGTTTCTCTCATCTTTCCAACTTAAATAGACATGAACGTATACACACAGGAGAGAAGCCTTACTTTTGCTCTGACTGTGTAAAATGCTTCAATACATCAACTCAGCTAAAAGTTCATCAGAGAACACACACAGGAGAGAAGCCTTTCTTCTGCCCTGACTGTGGAACTAGTTTCTCTCACCTTTCCTACTTAAAATCACATGAACGTATACATACAGGGGAGAAGGCATACTCCTGCCCTGACTGTGGAAAATGTTATAAAACAGCAACTGAGCTAAAACTTCACCAGAGAACACACACAGGAGAGAAGCCTTACTTCTGCTCTGACTGTGGAACTAGTTTCTCTCAACTTTCCAACTTAAAAACACATGAACGTATACACACAGGAGAGAAGCCTTACTTCTGCTCTGACTGTGTAAAATGCTTCAAAACATCAACTCAGCTAAAAGTTCATAAGAGAACACACACAGGGGAGAAAAAAAGTTCATCAGAGAACACAGGCATGAGAGAAGCCTGCTTACGTCTGCTCTGACTTTTGGGTGAGTTTCTCTCACCATAGCAACTTAACACACCAATGTTTAGACACGGGAGAAGCCTTACTCCTGCTCTGTGGAGGGGTGAGCGTGTAAGTCAAACGTCTAGCCAAAGGCTGCGTGTTTGAATCTCATCAAGGAGGACTTTAGCAATTTAGCTAATTAGCAACTTTGCAACTTCTTACTATTTTTTAGCTATGTTAGCATGTTAGCTTAGCATGCAACTACTTAGCATGTTAGCTAACCTTTCCCCTAAACCCATTTAACTCTACCTTAAACCCCTCACCCCTAACCTAGCTAACGTTAGGAACAACAAATTGGAATTCGTAAGAAATCATACATATTACAAGTTCGTAACATATTGTATGAATAGCAATGCGTAACATAACATATGAATTGTAATTCTTAACATCTGATACGTCCTACAAGTCGTATTATACTGAACAACAATCTAAACGCAACAATTTCAAAGATTAACAGTTTGTATAAGGATATCAATCAATTGAAATAAATGAGGCCCTAATCAATGGATTTCACATGACTGGGCAGGGGCTCAGGCTTGGGTGGGACTTTGGAGGGCATAGGCCCACTTGGGAGCCAGGCCCAGCAAATCAGCATGAGTTTTTCCCCACAAAAGGTCTTTATTACAGACATAAATACGACTCACCCCCCTCCCAGACAATCCTGCAGGTGAAGAGGTCCTGGGCTGCCGTGGATACATGTGATCTGCAGTTGTGAGGCCGGTTGGATGTACTGCCAAATTCTCTAAAAGGACGTTAGAGGTGTCTTATGGTAGAGATATAAATATTGAGTTCTCTGGCAACAGCTCTGGTGGACATTCCTGCATTCATCATGACAATTGCACATTCCCTAAACTTGAGACAAATGTGACATTGTGTTGTGTGGCCTTTTTTTGTCTCCCAGCACAAGGTGCACCTGTGTAATGATAATGCTGTTTTATCAGCATCTTGATATGCCACACCTATCAGGTGGATGGATTATCTTGACAAAGGCTGAAATGCTCATTAACAGGGATATAAACAAAGTTGTGCACAACATTTGAGAGACATTAGCTTTTTGTGCATATGGGACATTGCTGGATTTTATTTCAGCTCATGAAACCAACACTTTACATGTTTAGTTTATATTTTAGTTTATTTACTGTGATAGTCCAAACATACTAAATGGAGTGGCACTGAAGTTTTTGTATATTATAAAACGTTTTGCTCTGAGACCAGGTTGTCCCTCTGCAGTATTCTGTGGGAAGGAGCTAGTATACCCTTTTTATTTGTTTTTATTGAACCTTTGATAAACTAGGCAAGTCAGTTAAGAACCAATTCTTATTTACAATGGTGGCCTAGGAACAGTGGGTTCAGATTTTTACCTTGTCAGCTCGGGGATTCAATCTAGAAACCTTTTGGTTATTGGCCCAACACTCTAACCACTAGGCTACCTTCCACCCCTAACATGTATCAGATAGAGATGGTGTGATGATCACTTTTCACCATTAGTTTGGGGGGGATTGTTTTACAACTTTATTTAATGATACACAGTTTATGAAATGAATACATGTGTTTATTAATTGTCTTTAAAGCTAGATGAGTTATTTTAGTTACTGATCATGAATGTGTTTGGATAACTGCATTGAAGAAAACGTTATTGATCTGCCAATGAAAAATAAAGTTACAGGAATATGTACTGGTCAACCTCTTCTCTTTAGTATTCAGTTCTTCATATTAGATCTGACAGTATGAATGGTTCTTATGGTTGTATTCAGTTCTTCATATTAGATCTGACAGTATGAATGGTTCTTATGGGCTGAGTGCCTGGAGTGTTTTTGTATGACTACAGTCAGGAGTTCTCTCTGACCCTGTGATGTCACCAGCACATTAAGTACATTCATCTTAAGATAGCCAGGTGAGACAACCACATATCACAGTAAATACATTTCTCCTCAATTAGTCAGTGTCACATTATTATTATTATTGTTATTATTTGTATTTTTTGGGGGGGGGGTACTCTTTAAAGATGTAGGGTTTCAGACCTTTTCGGGCAGATGGGCAGGGACTCTGCTGTCCTAGCATCAGAGGGAAGCTGGTGCCTCCATTGGGGTGCCAGGACAGAGATGTGCTTTGACTGGGCTGAGAGGGAGCTTGACCTCCTGTAGCAGTGGGACGGCCATGAGACCAGAGGTGGCAGAACTGAGTGCTCAGGTTGGGATACAGGGTTTGAGCATAGCCTGAAGGTAGAGATGGGGCAGTTCCTCTTGCTGCACCGTAAGTAACACCATTGTCTTGTAGTGGATGTGAGCTTCGACTGGAAGCCAGTGGAATGTACGGAGGAGCAGGGTGACATGGGGGAACTTGGGAAGGTTAAACACCCAGACGGACTGCAGTGTTCTAGATAAGTTCAAAAAAAAATGTGCATTTTTCAGGTATAAATCACAGTTCTACATTGCAGCTGCAATCTGAAATAGTGCTGACCCAGCCAGAACAATTACAGAGACCAACGTCATATAACGAATTACTCATCTTAAAACATTTCAGAAAAATACACAGCGTACAGATATTGAAAGCCCAACATCTGGTGAATCCAAACAATATTTCAGATTTATTAAATGTTTTATAACGAAAACAAAATGTAGCGCTAAATTAGCATAGCTATACCAGGCAGATTCGGCTAGGCGCCCACGGCCAGTTCACATGCACAACAGATATGATATAACATCGTAAATTGGGTCTTACTATGGCTGATCTTTCATCAGAATGTTGATCAAAGTGTCCTTTGTCAAGATGAGTCGTTGGTTCCGTTCAGAATTGTTCCTTTCCCACTCCATTTAGCACAGGTACTGGTCGAGTGGCACGGATCTCTCAAACGTAAATAAAATCAGACAACGGAACACCACAAAACTCCCGAAAAAATTCAAATAATCTGATTAAACTATATTGAAAAAACATACATTACGATGATCTGGTCACATGTATCAAACAAACTTCGAGACGGAGATAGTTTTCATCCATAATGGCCGCACAACAGAAGACAATCGCAGCTACAAGTCACACGATTTAGAGAACCGGAAGTTGTCGGTCACGCCAAAGAATTAGCTCTCATTTCACGTCAGTCCCAGATAAACAAGATATTTTTCCTCTGACGTCCTCTTGACACCCAGAGGAAGGCCAATGAGGTGTGTTTCGGGTCATAGGGGGCACGACCATATATAGGCAGAGCGTTGAAGCTGGCATACACATCTTGCTTTTTTCTTCTTGGTCATGGAAAGTGCTGTCAAATGACTTCTGTATCACTCAGAGACAAAATTGAAACGGTTTTAGAAACTAGAGATTGTTTTCTTTCCAATGGTATTATTTATATGCATATAGTAAGAGCAATAATTGAATAAGAGGCAGTTTAATCTGTAGAGCAAATTATGCTAATGGGAAAATAGCACCCCCTGTATTCTCAAGAAGTTAATTTATCCTACGGTTCTGACTTGGTGTACAGGGAGAACACTGTAAGAACGGCCCATGTTCTGAATTTTGTCGCTGTGCATTTCAAAAGTGGTGAACAAATAGTTATATTGACTACGTCCGTCCTAGCTCGCTCATTAATGTCTTAATCGAAATTACGGTTTGCCTCCTATCCGCTTGTCGTCCCCTTATGCCATAGTTTGTACATATCGATTGTAAGTAGAAACCACATTTGTTAAAGCAAGTCAGCCATGTTTTTTTTTTAAATGAGGCTGAATTAACTGTTTCGTTGCCAGACAAGGCTCCGCTGATAGCCAGGTGTAGCAGTGGTAAGTTGTTTGGACTATGCTTCTCGGTCAGCTTTATGTAACAGTTTGTGGGCACCCTTTCTCACCGTTATAGTGCAATTAATGTATTGTTTAGTAATGTGTTGTGTAGTGGCTTTGCTGGCATGCATCCCACTTTTTTATTTAATCTTTATTTAAGAGTTAAGCAGAAATTCTTATTTACAATGACGGCCAAACCCGGACGATGCTTGGCCAATTGTGCGCTTCCCTATGGCACTCCCAAACACGGTCGGATGTGATTTAGCCTGGATTCGAACCAGGGACTGTAGTGATGCCTCTTGCACTGAGATGCAGTGCCTTAGACCCCTGCGCCACTCGGGAGCCTTTAAAAGGTTTGCGCCCAACGTGGGGCAGGAGTTTGACGTCACAAGCGGGGAGCCCAGCCAACAGAGACTTGAGAAATGTGTTGGTACTCTTCTCCAGATCTGTGCCTCGCCACAAACCTGTCTCGAAGCTCGACGGACAATTTCTTTGATTTCATTGCTTGGTTTTTGCTCTGACATGCACTGTCAACTGTGGGACCTTATATATACAGGTGTGTTCCTTTTCCAAACATGTCCAATCATTTGAATTTACCACATGTGGACTCCAGTCAAGTAGAAACATCTCAAGGATGATCAATGGAAACCGGATGCACTTGAGCTCAATTTGGCGTCTCAGAGCAAAGGGTCTGAATACTTACCAAATAAGGTATAAATTTGCTAAAATTTCTAAAAACCTGTTTTCGGTTTATCATTATGGGCTATTGTGTTTATATTGACAAGGGGAAAAATGCATTTAATCAATTTTCGAATAAGGCTGTAACGTAACAAAATGTGGAAAAAGTCACGGGCTCTTATATAATGCCCTGTATATGCTTCAAACAGATGTAAGGTTCTGAAATGGTAAACACAATGACATAATGGAAAATGCATGTCCAATGGTTATCTCTGTATTAGTATTACCCACATTAAAACACCTAGGTAGATCAGTGGTTATCTCTGTATTAGTATTACCAACATTAAAACACCAACAGTGGGGAGGACAAGAATTTGATACACTGCTGATTTTGCAGGTTTTCCTAATTACAAAGCATGTAGAGGTCTGTAATTTTTATCATAGGTACACTGAATCTAAAACAAAGAGACGGAATCTAAAACAAAAATCCAGAAAATCACATTGTATGTTTTTTAAGTAATTAATTTGCATTTCCATCTCCATGCTGAATAAAATTCCATTTAGTAAGTAACCATCTGTCTTAGGTAAGTTTTTATGGTTACATATCACACTATTTTGAGAGTCCCGGATTTATATTTACTATGTTACATCTAGTCTATGAGATGAGGCTGCACCTTGACCTACATTATAAACACGCAGCTCAAGAGGTGTGTTTTCCCTTCAGCATCTGCATGTGGCATAAGCTCACCCACCTCACAGCATGAATCTAAAATAGTTAATAACTTTGGCTGTGAGTGACGGGAAAAAATCAGACTAAGGCAATTACTTGAATAATTCAAAGGATGTTTTATTTACAAACTTGATAACCAAATTGTCATTTTTTTTATTGACTTCGCTATGAACTGAACTGCAGTACCGAAAATGCCCTCTGAGCACAGTGGAAAGCATGCTGATAGACTGGAAGCCTGCCCCCTTGATCCGAGAAGGGTGTAATTGCAGACCGCAATTAGGGGAGTTCTCTGATATCGGGTGTTTCATGATATCTAGTTTACACCAATTGATGCTCCCCATTGGTTTGTGTCCGTTTCTTTTGCGTTGGGACAACAGTTGTTGACAAATGTAGCATTGTAGCTAAAACTAACCCTTTTCCTCACCTTAATCTCAGTCTCCTAACCGCCACGTTAGTTATCCAAACCTGCATGGTAAACAAATCCCTAACCCTCACCCTTTTCCTAACCTTAACCTCAGACTCCTAACCTGCCAAGCTAATTCTCCTAACCTGCCACTTTAATTATCCTAACCTGCCACTTTAATTATCCTAACCTGTTATGTATGCTATGTTCCTAGTTAAATAAATACTTATTTTTTTAAACAAATTGTGTCCATCAGTTTCATAACACCGGAACTGACCAATGGCGTGTATCAATTGTTTTTATAACAGGGAACATCCACATCAAGAAACTGTACAGTCGTGGTCAAAAGTTTTGAGAATGACACAAATATTAATTTCCACAAAGTTTGCTGCTTCAGTGTCTTTAGATATTTTTGTCAGATGTTACTATGGAATACTGAAGTATAATTACAAGCATTTCATATGTGTCAAAGGCTTTTATTGACAATTACATGAAGTTGATGCAAAGAGTCAATATTTGCAGTTTTGGCCCTTCTTTTTCTAAGACTTTTGCAATCTGCCTTGGCATGCTGTCAATTAACTTCTCGGCCATATCCTGACTGATGGCAGCCCATTCTATGCTTGGAGTGTGTCAGAATGTGTGGGTTTTTGTTTGTCCACCCGCCTCTTGTGGCTTGACCACAAGTTCTCAATGGGATTAAGGTCTGGGGAGTTTCCTAGCCATAGACCCAAAATATTGATGTTTTGTTCCCCGAGCCACTTAGTTATCTCTTTTGCCTTATGGCAAGGTGCTCCATCATGCTGGAAAAGGTATTGTTCGTCACCAAACTGTTCCTGGATGGTTGGGAGAAGTTGCTCTCAGAGGATGTGTTGGTACCATTCTTTATTCATGGCTGTGTTCTTAGGCACAATTGTGAGTGAGCTAATCCCTTGGCTGAGAAGCAACCCCACACATGAATGGTCTCAGGATGCTTTACTGTTGGCATGCCACAGGACTGATGGTAGCGCTCACCTTGTCTTCTCTGGACAAGCTTTTTCCGGATGCCCCAAACAATCGGAAAGGGGATTCATCAGAGAAAATGACTTTACCCCAGTCATCAGCAGTCCATTCCCTGTACCATTTGCACAATATCAGTCTGTCCCTGATGTTTTTCCTGGAGAGAAGTGGCTTCTTTGCTGCCCTTGACACCAGGCCATCCTCCAAAAGTCTTTGTCTCACTGTGCGTGCAGATGCACTCACACCTGCCTGCTGCCATTCCTGAGCAAGCTCTGTACTGGTGGTGCCCCGATCCCGCAGCTGAATCAACTTTAGGAGACGGTCCTGGCGCTTGCTGGACTTTCTTGGGTGCCCTGAAGCCTTCTTCACAACAATTGAACCGCTCTCCTTGAAGTTCTTATGATCCGATACATGGTTGATTTAGGTGCAATCTTACTGGCAGCGATATCCTTGCCTGTGATGCCCTTTTTGTGCAAAGCAATGATGACAGCACATGTTTCCTTGCAGGTAACCATGATTGACAGAGGAAGAACAAGGATTCCAAGCACCACCCTCCTTTTAAAGCTTCCAGTCTGTTATTCGAACTCGATCAGCATGACAGAGTGATCTCCAGCCTTGTCCTCGTCAACACTCACACCTGTGTTAACGAGAGAATCACTGACATGTCACCTGGTCCTTTTGTGTCAGGGCTGAAATGCGGTGAAAATGTTTTTTGGGGATTCAGTTAATTTGCATGGCAAAGAGAGTCTGCAATTAATTGCAATTAATCTGATCACTCTTCATAGCATTCTGGAGTATATGCAAATTGCCATCATACAAACTGAGGCAGCAGACTGTGAAAATTTATATTTGTGTCATTCTCAAAACTTTTGGCCACGACTGTACAGTAGTTCTCCTACTGGGTGGCGCGGGGAATAGTTGAAAGAGCAATTGGTGCTGAGGAAGCTATGACAGTGGATGCCCCGCAACCTGTTGAGATTCCTGACGTCGTTCACCAGTTGAAGGATACCGATTGTAAAGATGAATTGTATGTGCGGCTGAAAGGTTTTTGGGAGTTCAGGAATTAACATTGGAAGCATTGCAGGCAGTGGTTGAAAAAGTACCTAATTGTCATATGTGAGTAAAAGTAAAGATACTTGAGTCCTTTCCTATCAAGGTAAAAGTGAAAGCCACTCAGTAAAATACTACTTGAGTAAAAGTCTAAAAGTATTTGGTTTAGGCGGTCAGATGCCGAACAGTTGCTATACCAAGTGGTGATGCAGCGTCAAAACGTCATCAGAACGCGCAACAGGACATTGTACTGACTACACTCAGTTTGTTGTTTACATTAAAACATTTTCATTAAATCAATTTTAATCCGAACAAACGTTTTGTTGCTAAGGATTCCACGACGCGGTTAGCCTTTACGGCTGGGACTGCAAGTTTGTGTTCCTTTGTTTTGCGTGGATTCAGTGAGTGCTAGCTGGCTGTACTACAGGCACCTGTCGTCGTCGTGGGAAAGACTCATTGTTATCTTTTGGTAAAACACCTGGTTGCAGGAGATCCTGAGGGAAATCGACGAGTATCAACAGCTTTACGCTATGGAGGAACAACATACTCCTTCATGGAAAGATCCGACCACCTCACAAAATTACTTTAACCCGACAAAAAAAAGAAAAACAGATTCATCTACAGACACGGACGATTTACTTAGCAGGGCTGAGGGGGAGTTTGGAGATCAGCCAGAGTGTAATTCTCACGCTCCAAAGAGAAAAACAAGACACTCACAGCCAAGGTAAAAATCCACGATTCCAACATGGATTGTCTACTCAGGGAAAACAGGGTGAAGGAGTTGCTACTAGACATGTGGGAAAATCTATTTTTCTCTGGGATTCCTGAGGATGCATCCAATAATCCAGAGGGCGTGATCAGAGAATTCATGCAATCCACCTTGAAACTTCCTATAGAGTCTGTAAACAAGGTGGCTTTCCACTGAGTACACGGACTTGGAGCTCGGAGCGACAAGACCAAGGGTCCCCGACCGATCATCGCAAAATTTGAACACTACCAAAGAAAAGGAGCTGATCAAAAGCAGAGGAAGGGAGTTTAAAGGGACCAAATTCGGTCTCAATGACCAATTTCTAAGGGAGATAAACGAACGACGTAAGAGACTGTATCCGGTACAAAGACAACAAAGGAAGGGTGGTAGGCGTGCCTTTATCATTGTGGACCAACTCTTTATAGATGGACAGCTATTCTGAGAGAGCTCCATAACACCGTGGCTGTACTAAATTCTACAGGGACTTCAGGTTACGAGAAAAAAATAGAAGGTATGGGAACTGTAAAATTATCTGAACATTATGAAGTGGATATGAACACACACATACTCAATTACATGCTTGCTTACACATACGGACTTATACATACACACACACACACCTGATCTCTCTCTCTCTCTCTCTCTCGCTCTCGCTCTCTTTTCTCATCTCTTCTCTCCCTTTCTCTCTCTTGTTGAGAACTGTTTTATAATTTAATGTGTTTATTGTTTGTCTATCTTTTTTATGTATTTGTCTACAAGTTTATATATGTTTATAACAAGCAAGGGGAAGATATCAGAATAGGGGCATTGGGGAATAATAACATATTGTACGGAAAACATTTGTACTGTAGTGAAGTCGTCTCTAGAGTAACGCAAGGTCTCTTTCATGATCATGTGAAACATCAACTGCTATGGAAATGCTGGGTTATATTTTCAATTATGTTAAAGGTAATTATGATGCAACTATGATGGTGATACGATATGGATTACAATTATCATCATGAATATCAAGGCTATACGCACTACTTGTTACACACACAGACACTCAACCATGCACATTGGCAGAGTTATTATTTATTTGGACATCACAGATTATAGTCTTACTCTTATACAGACATTGTACACACTCTCACTATATCCCATCCAATATCATACACATCAACCCACTCAGATTTGCCACACACATAATATCTTGTCTCAATTTTCTAACATCTGTGGCATTGGCTCACAGGCAAACAGGCAAGGGAATAAAACAAATATTGCTGGAACCTATTTCTTGAATTGTAAATATCAGACATTTGAAAGCTCTAGTTTTGACCTTCATAATACCTCTGATGGCAGTAACTTTACAAAGACAAATTATGGTCAATTTTGACTGAGAATAGTATCTAGTTACAGTAAGGGGTGAAATAAGTGTAGCCAGTTATAATTGTAATGGTTTAGCAGTTTATAAAAAAAGATCCGTCTTTACATGGCTAAAAGAAAAGGAATATAACATATACTGTTAACAGGAAACTCACTCTACATCCTTAGATGAAGTTGTGTGGAAAAAGGAATATAACGTATACTGTTTACAGGAAACTCACTCTACATCCTTAGATGAAGTTGCGTGGGAAAAGGAATGGGGAAAGGGTGTGATGACATTAATTAACAATCATTTCGATCTGAATGTGCAAATAATCAGGAATGATTTGCAAGGAAGGTGGATCCTTTTGAATATGAAAGTGGACGAAAAAGAGATTTGGCTCATTAATTTATATGGTCCAAATCAGGATGATCCACATTTCTTCGAGAACATTTATACCAATTTATTGAACTTACAGGCAACAGATGATCTAATCATTATGGTAGGAGACTATAACACAGTGTTAAGTCCGCTCTCTCCACTGGCTTCCAGTTGAAGCTCGCATCCGCTACAAGACCATGGTGCTTGCCTACGGAGCTGTGAGGGGAACGGCACCTCCGTACCTTCAGGCTCTGATCAGGCCCTACACCCAAACAAGGGCACTGCGTTCATCCACCTCTGGCCTGCTCGCCTCCCTACCTCTGAGGAAGTACAGTTCCCGCTCAGCCCAGTCAAAACTGTTCGCTGCTCTGGCACCCCAATGGTGGAACAAACTCCCTCACGACGCCAGGTCAGCGGAGTCAATCACCACCTTCCGGAGACACCTGAAACCCCACCTCTTTAAGGAATACCTAGGATAGGATAAAGTAATCCTTCTAACCCCCCCCCCCCCCCCTTAAAAGAGTTAGATGCACTATTGTAAAGTGGTTGTTCCACTGGATATCATAAGGTGAATGCACCAATTTGTAAGTCGCTCTGGATAAGAGCGTCTGCTAAATTACTTAAATGTAAATGTTAAGTACCTCAATGGACCCTAAAGCTAATCACTCTACAAACTATCATCACCGTCCCCTTAAGGAAATCAGAAATATTATGGACACATTAGAAATAGTGGATATTTGGAGACTAAAAAACCCCGACCTAGTGAGATATACATGGAGGAGACTTAATCAAGCTAGTCGTCTTGAATACTTTCTTGTCTTTTTCTCTCTTGCATCAAAGGTTTAAAAAGTTTTAATAGGAGACAGAATGCGATCGGATCATCATCTAATTGGCAATCACATAACTCTTATATGTTTTCCACGTGGACGTGGATTTTGGAAATTTAATCAAAGTTTACTGGAGGACAACTTATTTTTAACTAAGACAAAATAATTTATAACTGATTTTTTTCCAGTATAATATAGGTTCAGCAAATCCGTTTGCTGTTTGGTATACCTTTAAATGTACCTTCAGGGGTCATTCAATTCAATATTCATCAATAATAAAAAAGCAGTTTCTGGCTAAAGAGCCAAGACTAACAAGGGAAATCCATGAACTAATAGTACAGGTAGATCGCAATAAAAAGGATACTACAGAGATACAAAATAAGTTAGAGGAAAAACAAAAAGAACTTGAGGAACTTATTCAAGAACGATCTAATGTAATCTATTACAAAAATAAAGCAAACTGGATGGAATATGGAGAAAAATGCACAAAATTCTTCCTGAATCTCCAATACAGGAACGCTAACAAAAATAATTTGCAGAAACTCGTTACTGAAGACGGAGTCATCTATGATTCTCCGAATTATATTTTAAAAGAGGAAGCTACTTATTTTAGGCAGATGTTCTCTTTTCCATCTCATCCTTTCCCGCTGAATGAAGATTATGGTAAGGAATTCTTTCCAAATAATATAAAAAAAATGGAAAATTAACAAATGTACAGAAAGATCAGTGCAAAGGCCAAATTACAGAGGAAGAACTTTTTGAAGCAATTAAATCCTTTCAGTCTGGAAAAAACCCAGGGCTTGATGGCATACCTGTAACGATCGTCGGATGAGGAATAGGAAGGATCGGACCAAAACGCAGTGTGGTAAGTGTCCATGTTAATTTTAATAAATAAACTAAACACTGCAATAACAAATAAAACAACCAAGAGAGTGAACGAAACGAAACAGTTCTGTAAGGTGAAGACACACAAAACAACTACCCACATGGGACAAGAACATCCCTGCCGGCCAAACCCTCTCCTGGATTACACTGGGCCAATTGTGCTCCGCCCCATGGGTCTCCCAGTCGTGGCCGGCTGTGACAGAGCCTGGACTCGAACCAGGATCTCTAGTTGCACAGCTAACAGCAGTGCATTAGACCACTGTGCCACTCGGGAGGCCTGATATTTAAATGTTTTATTCACTACCGGTACTCTAGATGGTAGAGATACACCAATAGGTGAAGCCTGAAATAAAACATTGAAGAAGAACTAGCACTAAAAGTGACGTTAGGATATAAAAGTTATCCTGTACAAGCTTTTGTGCTGAATACATTACGTTGTTACAGGTGTCAAGGTTATGGGCATGTGGCAGCAGTGTTTTGGAGGGAGGTTCCTGGGTGTGAGAAGTGTGCAGAAGGGCATGAGACAAAGGAATGTGTAGCATTGGGGAAAGTAGTGGTATGTGTTAATTGTAGGGGTTCCCATGGGGCTGGGGATCAGAAATGTCCCGTGCGAGAGAGGCAGGTTGAGGTTTCCAGGGTTAGGGTAGTGCAGAAGTTGTCATATGCTGAGGCAGTGAAGAAAGTAGAGTAAGACGGGTCAAGGGGGACGAATTCTGGGAGGAGCGGTGTGAGTAGTAGATTTGTACCAGTACAGAGGTGTTAAACCAACAAGTGATATATTTTTCGGTAAGATTGGATTTTTGTCATTTATAGCAATGGTTACCAACTGTACTATAGGAATGGAATGGAGGTAGCTGAAAACTGAGGTTCTAGTGGCAGCTGCAGAGAAGTATTTGTGTGTGCGAGACTTGACATCAAAAGAGTTACAGGGTGTGTTAAGTGGTGGTGTCCCATCCTTTCAGGTTGTTGGCCTGAGATAGCACTAAATAGATTTAAATAGTGGAGTAGGGTGGTATATTTGTGAGTGTAGATAGTCGCGTATTTGTTTATTTTTCCAAGCGAAGTATTAACGAGTTGTACTCCAGTCTAGTAGGTGGGGGTAATGCAACATGCATTGGATGCCAACTGCCGTTAAAACCTCAGAAGAAGAAGGAGCACTAGAACTGTGCTATGAAGACGATAGCTTTTGTGTCCGTTTCAAATGTATTACTACAGGTATGTAATAGCACGTTTACACTTTATAATATCGAAAGAACATGTCATAACATGTTAGGTAGCAAATCCGTCAAGGTATTGTCACGTTTGGTAAAGGTTTTATGACGTTTTTGTTGTGTCAAACCGAGTGAGTGAAGATCGTGATAAGTCACATCGTTAGAGACTGGGTTTGTCTGAGTGAATGAAAATACATTATTTCGTCCAGATAAATTCATAAAGAATCCATGTATTTGAGATTTCTGAGTTCGTTTTACATGTTATTGTTTTGTTGTGTAATGTTTTTTTACGAGCTGATAAAATGGCGGCGGCAACTCTGTCTGAGTCGATGGACTTCAGGTTGCATCAGAGAGACAATTTCACGGTTGCTCTACTGTTTTGAAGCTGAATGTAATGATAATCAGTTTTCTACATGTGTACTAATATTCAGACACATTCAGTTGTTTCTATGTTATCTATTTTTGTTACTATGGTGTGAATGGTAAATACAAATGGTTTTTGTTTTTGCGAGTTGAATCACATTTTATTGGTCACATGCGCCAAATACAATGTGTAGACTTTACACTGAAACTCTTCCTTCCAATAATACATAGTTAATAAATATAACAACTGGTAGACTTTACAGTGAAACTTCCTTCCAATAATACATAGTTAATAAATATAACAACTGGTAGACTTTACAGTGAAACTCTTGCTTCCAATAATACATAGTTAATAAATATAACAACTGGTAGACTTTACAGTGAAACTTCCTTCCAATAATACATAGTTAATAAATATAACAACTGGTAGACTTTACAGTGAAACTTCCTTCCAATAGTACATAGTTAATAAATATAACAACTGGTAGACTTTACAGTGAAACTCTTGCTTCCAATAATACATAGTTAATAAATAAAGGGAAATATTTTCTAAAGAAAGTAATAGTAGCACAAGGAGTACCAGTACCGAGTCAATGTGCAGGGTGGTAATACAGGATCAATGTGCAGGGTGGTAATACAGGATCAATGTGCAGGGTGGTAATACAGGATCAATGTGCAGGGTGGTAATACAGGATCAATGTGCAGGGTGGTAATACAGGATCAATGTGCAGGGTGGTAATACAGGATCAATGTGCAGGGTGGTAATACAGGATCAATGTGCAGGGTGGTAATACAGGATCAATGTGCAGGGTGGTAATACAGGATCAATGTGCAGGGTGGTAATACAGGATCAATGTGCAGGGTGGTAATACAGGATCAATGTGCAGGGTGGTAATACAGGATCAATGTGCAGGGTGGTAATACAGGATCAATGTGCAGGGTGGTAATACAGGATCAATGTGCAGGGTGGTAATACAGGATCAATGTGCAGGGTGGTAATACAGGATCAATGTGCAGGGTGGTAATACAGTATGAATCTGCAGGGTTAATTGAGGTAATACAGGATGAATCTGCAGGGTTAATTGAGGTAATACAGGATGAATCTGCAGGGTTAATTGAGGTAATACAGCATCAATGTGCAGGGTGGTAATACAGGATGAATCTGCAGGGTTAATTGATGTAATACAGGATGAATCTGCAGGGTTAATTGAGGTAATACAGGATGAATCTGCAGGGTTAATTGTGGTAATACAGGATGAATCTGCAGGGTTAATTGAGGTAATACAGGATGAATCTGCAGGGTTAATTGTGGTAATACAGGATGAATCTGCAGGGTTAATTGAGATAATACAGGATGAATCTGCAGGGTTAATTGAGGTAATACAGGATGAATCTGCAGGGTTAATTGAGGTAATACAGGATGAATCTGCAGGGTTAATTGAGGTAATACAGGATGAATCTGCAGGGTTAATTGAGGTAATACAGGATCAATCTGCAGGGTTAATTGTGGTAATACAGGATGAATCTGCAGGGTTAATTGAGGTAATACAGGATGAATCTGCAGGGTTAATTGAGGTAATACAGGATGAATCTGCAGGGTTAATTGAGGTAATACAGGATGAATCTGCAGGGTTAATTGAGGTAATACAGGATGAATCTGCAGGGTTAATTGAGGTAATACAGGATGAATCTGCAGGGTTAATTGAGGTAATACAGGATGAATCTGCAGGGTTAATTGAGGTAATACAGGATCAATCTGCAGGGTTAATTGTGGTAATACAGGATGAATCTGCAGGGTTAATTGAGGTAATACAGGATGAATCTGCAGGGTTAATTGTGGTAATACAGGACGAATCTGCAGGGTTAATTGAGGTAATACAGGATGAATCTGCAGGGTTAATTGTGGTAATTAAGGATGAATCTGCAGGGTTAATTGAGGTAATACAGGATGAATCTGCAGGGTTAATTGTGGTAATACAGGATGAATCTGCAGGGTTAATTGTGGTAATACAGGATGAATCTGCAGGGTTAATTGAGGTAATACAGGATGAATCTGCAGGGTTAATTGAGGTAATACAGGATGAATCTGCAGGGTTAATTGTGGTAATACAGGATGAATCTGCAGGGTTAATTGTGGTAATACAGGATGAATCTGCAGGGTTAATTGAGGTAATACAGGATGAATCTGCAGGGTTAATTGTGGTAATACTGAGGAACTCGACGCTCTCGACCCGCTCCACTACATCCCCGTCAAGGTGAATGGGGGGCGTGTTTGGCCCTCTGTTTCCTTTAGTCCTTGATAAGCTCCTTAGTTTTGCTCATGTTGAGGGAGAGGTTGTTGTCCTAGCACCACACTGCCAGGTCTCTGACCTACTCCCTATAGGCTGTCTCGTCGTCGTCGGTGATCAAGCTTACCACCGTAGGCGTTTAAATGTATTATGCGAGAAATGGCGATGTAAACGGCTTTATGTACAAATCTTGCTATAATAACCACGATATGGAAGTTTTATTTTTTATTTATTTTTTATTTCACCTTTATTTAACCAGGTAGGCTAGTTGAGAACAAGTTCTCATTTGCAACTGCGACCTGGCCAAGATAAAGCATAGCAGTGTGAACAGACAACAACACAGAGTTACACATGGAGTAAACAATAGACAAGTCAATAACATGGTAGAAAAAAGAGAATCTATATACAATGTGTGCAAAAGGCATGAGGTAGGCAATAAATCGAATAATTACAATTTAGCAGATTAACACTGGAGTGATAAATCATCAGATGATCATGTGCAAGAAGAGATACTGGTGTGCAAAAGTGCAGAAAAGTAAATAAATAAAAGCAGTATGGGGATGAGGTAGGTAAATTGGGTGGGTAGTTTACAGATGGACTATGTACAGCTGCAGCGATCGGTTAGCTGCTCGGATAGCAGATTTTTAAAGTTGTTGAGGGAGATAAAAGTCTCCAACTTCAGAGATTTTTGCAATTCGTTCCAGTCGCAGACAGCAGAGAACTGGAAGGAAAGGCGTCCAAATGAGGTTTTGGCTTTAGGGATGATCAGTGAGATACACCTGCTGGAGCGCGTGCTACGGGTGGGTGTAGCCATTGTGACCAGTGAACTGAGATAATGCGGCACTTTGCCTAGCATAGCCTTGTAGATGATCTGGAGCCAGTGGGTCTGACGACGAACATGTAGCGAGGGCCAGCCGACTAGGGCATACAGGTCGCAGTGGTGGGTCGTATAAGGTGCTTTAGTAACAAAACGGATGGCACTGTGATAAACTGCATCCAGTTTGCTGAGTAAACTTGAAGTAAACTTGGAGTCACGCGATGATACGGTGTGTGGTCCTCCCACTACCGCTCGGGAAACCATGCAGTTTATTACAGATTAAACAACAGGATTACCTTCACAGCTTGGTGAAAGTGCAAGGTTATCTTGATACTCCTTTCCAATACATTTCCAGGGTCTTATTCTGGTGACATTGTGATCGACGCTTGACTGCCGTTTGACAAATAAAAACACACCTCTTGATCTGCGTGTTTATAATGTAGGTCAAGGAGCAGCCTCGTCTCATAGACTAGATGTAACATAGTAAATATAAATCTGGGACTCTTAAAATAGTGTGATAGGTAAAATAAAAAAAGAAATAAATGAATAAAAAAACACAAAACTAATAAAGGAACACACAGTCACCAACAATATATCCCTGGCGTCAATACTTTCAACTGGCTCAGCTCGCTGTTACAGTACAGCACCACCAAATTCCATTTATTAAGTAACCATCTGTCTTATGTAACCATAAAAACGTAACATATCATACTCTTTTTTTATTCATTTATTTCTGGTACTCTCCTACCTGAGAGGCATGAGGCCTGTGTGGCGTTGCACTGTTAAAATCATCCCAGTGTGGAGATGAAACACCTGTGTGTTACAAAGCCACATGCTCTGTCCTCTCTGATCTACCTAGGTGTTTTAATGTGGGTAATACAGAGATAATACTAATACCGAGAGAACCACTGCTCTACCTAGGTGTTTTAATGTGGGTAATACAGAGATAATACTAATACCGAGAGAACCACTGCTCTACCTAGGTGTTTTAATGTGGATAATACTAATACAGAGATAACCACTGCTCTACCTAGGTGTTTTAATGTGGATAATACTAATACAGAGATAACCACTGCTCTACCTAGGTGTTTTAATGTGGATAATACTAATACAGAGATAATACTAATACAGAGACAACCACTCAGTGGTGGGCCGTCAGGGCCTGCAAGGCCTTCTCTGCTGGCCTAAACATCATCAGAATATATATTTTTTTTAAATATATTTTCCCACAAATATGTATTAAATTATTCCCCAGAGTAAGAGTTATACTCTTCATTTCATAGCTTTCCTCTTGGTTGCACTGCTTCCAGCCCCAGGTTGAGATTTGGAGGGCTGGTCTTTACGTTAGATCTTTTATCCAATCATATTCAGCCATCATGTGTTGCCAGGGGTCTAAAATCTGCCCTCAGGCCTTCAGAATCAACAGTGCGGGCGCTTGTAGCTTAAAGTGAATGGAAATTAAAATTT
Source organism: Salvelinus fontinalis (assembly GCF_029448725.1). Classification (NCBI taxonomy): domain Eukaryota; kingdom Metazoa; phylum Chordata; class Actinopteri; order Salmoniformes; family Salmonidae; genus Salvelinus; species Salvelinus fontinalis. The sequence continues at coordinate 34,178 of NW_026601136.1, forward strand.
TGTGTCAACCAATCAGCTTTAGAGTTGGCTATTGTACGCCTGCTGGCTGGCTCCAGTGTTACACAGGAGCCAGCTAGCAGGCCTAGGGCGTCCACGTCTTTTGATTGGATTACCAATATTGAGAGGCAGGTCCTATGGGCAGGTCTATGCAGATCTAGGAAACTAAATTTGATAAACGAATTAATTCGCGTTCTAATGTTTTTTGAACCCACAATGGCGGAAGGAGGAGAAGATATCGATTTGGTCGAGGATATAATTATAACGCCATTCTCAAGACGAACTTTTCAAGAAAAGTTAGACATTGCCTGTCACAGGCGGAAAGGGGTTCGTTCGTTCGCCACTTTCAAAGTTTCAACTATGAGCGCTGTCAATGGCTCACACTTACAAGCAATGGTGCTTTTGAAAACGTTTGGGGACACCAGAGTGGAGCTACAGCTCTCACTCGTCCTGCGTTATGTGACGGACACAGGAGTCAAGGAGCGATTTATCCGGTTTGAAGATGTGACAAGCGGCAAGCGAGCTGATGACATTGCCGCTCTTATTTCCCGTTTCTTGGAGGAAAATGAATGTAGTCTGGATAAAGTTGTGGCACAGTGTTTTGATGGCGCAGAAGTCATGGCATCTGGACTCAATGGGGTGCAGGCTAAAGTTAAGGAGAGGGCACCGATGGCCTTATTCATTCACTGCTATGCACATCGACTAAATTTAGTACTGACTCAAGGAGCCTCAAAGCTTAAAGAATGCAAGGTCTTCTTTGCCAACCTCAATGGCCTTGCAGCATTTTTCTCACGATCCCCTAAGCGCACGCAACTGTCTAATAATCAGTCTTTGGTGAGTAGGCATACAATGCATGTTATTTTTTATTAAATGTGTATGTATGTTTCGCATTTTATTTCGTTAATATTAAATAGCCTATATATTAACAAAATAAAATGGCAAATAGCCTATGTTGCAAATTTTGTTTTTTATTTTCAGTGAATAGTTATGTGTCTTTATCATCACGGTGAAACTGCTTTGGGTGCGACAATGCGCTGTTTAGTGAACACACTGTATTTATTTTTTGGGGGACTTAAAGCTCAAAGTTTGTGGACCAGAAATGGATAGAAGAAGAATATTAATATAACTCTGTTGCACTCGACTATGTTCTTGCCTATTAGTTGAACTGTACTGTATTGTACTCTTCCCCTGCAATTCTCTGAAAAAAATGTCAATTTCAAGGTGACGCAACGCCTGGTTATACTGCGTTTCTGTCTAAATGTATAGTGTCTAGAGCCATGGCATCTAAATGATGGTAATAACAGGTGGATTAATTCGGGTGGGACTGTGTAGGACCTCACTGAAGGCCCAGGCGCCAGGCCCACGGCACGCTACTGCAACCACTTATCTACCCAGGTGTTTTAATGTGGGTAATACAGAGATAATACTAATACCGAGATAACCACTGCTCTACCTAGGTGTTTTAATGTGAATAATACTTGTACAGAGATAACCACTGCTCTACCTAGGTGTTTTAATGTGGATAATACTAGTACAGAGATAATACTAATACCGAGATAACCACTGCTCTACCTAGGTGTTTTAATGTGAATAATACTTGTACAGAGATAACCACTGCTCTACCTAGGTGTTTTAATGTGGATAATACGAATACAGAGATAATACTAATAGAGAGAACCACTGCTCTACCTAGGTGTTTTAATGTGGATAATACTAGTACAGAGATAATACTAATACCGAGATAACCACTGCTCTACCTAGGTGTTTTAATGTGGATAATATGAATACAGAGATAATATTAATAGAGAGAACCACTGCTCTTCCTAGGTGTGTAATGTTTATGTCCAATGGCCGATGAGCACCGATACGTTTTATCTATAATTTCTCATTATTTCTCTAGGCTGAAACACCTTCATTTTGGAGCTGCCTTACTCAATACAAAAGAGGGGGAGTGGTCGGTACTGTTTGATTAATTGTTCATATCACACACTCTTTCTCCACACACACACACACATACACACACTCCCCCCTATATCTACCTCTCCCAGCAGGTCAGTCCATTACTCTCTCTTTCTCTCACTTTCTCTGTCCTCTCTCTGTCCTCTCTCCCTCTCTCTGTCCTCTCTCCCTCTCTCTGTCCTCTTTCTCTTTTTCTGTCCTCTTTCTCTGTCCTCTCTCTGTCCTCTCTCCCTCTCTCTGTCCTCTCTCCCTCTCTCTGTCCTCTCTCCCTCTCTCTGTCATCTCTCCCTCTCTCTGTCATCTCTCCCTCTCTCTGTCATCTCTCCCTCTCTCTGTCCTCTGCAATTTAAAGTGTGTACTTTGTCTAATGTGAATTAATGTTTTACATTTACATTTAAGTCATTTAGCAGACGCTCTTATCCAGAGCGTTTTGTTGTCAATGATTAATTACCTGATATATGGAAATGAGAGAAATTAACAAAATACATTTTTTATTATGTTATAATAAAGAAAGTGGCAGAACTGTCAAGACAATAACTTTTTGTGTCCGTTTCTCATTTTATCTACAGGACGACTTGAATTAAGTCTGAAGCCGGTAACATCAACAGTGAGGACAAACCCATCCTGCCTCTTTCCTTCCACACTGAGTAGAAACCTACAGTCACTGGGTCCTGATTGTGACAGTGGAGCCCAGTTTGCACTGCAGGATCCAGAGATGGCATCAGTGAAGCTGGATGACTGCAGTCAAACACTAGAGCTGAATGTCAACATTAAAGATGAAGAAGAGGAGGAGAATATTGGGAAATCTGTTTCTCATGGTAAGAGCAGGTTCTATCTAACTAAGTTTGTTGTTCGTTCCAACTTGCCACTGTGTATGAAAAGTTACAGTAGAACTGTTTCATGATGAACTGTTTCAATGAGAAGGTAGATGTTATTTCATGCTACTGAGACTTGCATGGTTTGACACCAGTATTGTCAGCATGTGTTTTATTCACTGGGCTGTCTGGAGTGATCAGAGAGGAGACTAAAGATGTGAAGTAGTTAAGTTCTGTGATACGGCTGTGTAGTTTCTAACTCTTGTGATAGTGAATGGAGGATGATATGGCTCATAGTGTTTGACTTTCGCCCCTTTTTAGTTTTTGACTCCTACCCAGTTTTAAAATAGTTTTATTCCCGTTCTGTAATTGTACAGCCGACTTACATGAATTTATATGTCACCCGGAACAGCCAGAAGAGGACTGGCCACCCCTCAGAGTCTGGTTCCTCTTTAGGTTTGTTCCGAGGTTCCTGCTTTCTAGCGAGTTTTTCGTGGCCACTGTGCTTCTACAACTGCATTGCTTGCTCTTTGGGGATTTTAGGCTGGGTTTCTGTAAAGCACTTTGTGACAACTACTGATGTGAAAAGGGCTTCATAAAATACATTTGCTTGACATGTATATCACACCAACTGACTGGTTCTTCTGATGTTGTTCACACAGGAGACCATGTTGAGACATTCTCTACATCCAGAGAGCAACAGCAGGAAGATCACAGAGCTAAGAGGTCTCACCACTGCCCACATTGTGTGGAGATTTTCCCATTTCTATCAAAGCTAAAAATACATCTACAAATACACACAGGAGAGAAGCCTTACTCCTGCTCTGACTGTGGGGTGAGTTTCGCTCGACTGGATACCTTAAAAACACACCAACGTATACATACGGGAGAGAAGCCTTACTACTGCCCTGACTGTGGGGATAGTTTCTCTCAAATGAGCAGCTTAAAAGCACACCAACAAATACATACAGGAGAGAAGCCTTACTCCTGCTCTGATTGTGGGAAGAGGTTCTCCCGATCGGATACCTTGAAATCACATGAACGTATACATACAGGAGAGAAGCCTTACTCCTGCTCTGACTGTGGAAAACGTTTCTCCCGATTGGATAACTTGAAATCACATGAACGTATACATACAGGAGAGAAGCCATACTCCTGCTCTGACTTTGTAAAATGCTTCAAAACATCAACTGAGCTAAAAGTTCATCAGAGAACACACACAGGAGAGAAGCCTTATTACTGCTTTGTCTGTGGAAAATGTTTTAAAACATCAAATGAGCTAAAAGTTCACCAGAGAACACACACAAGAGAGAAGCCTTACGTCTGCTCTGGCTGTGGCAAGAGTTTCTCTCACCAGAGCAACTTAAAAACACACCAACGTGTACATTAAGGAGAAAAGCCTCATCAGTTCTCTGACCAGCTAAGAATAAAGTCACTCCATCACTTAATTCATCTCATAAAAGAAGTTGTAACGTTGAATTGGATCAAATGAAGAAAGTATAGAACACTATTGTAATCCTATTGTTTCTCACTGTGAAAGAACTGTCCAGAGGAAAGGGAGCATTACATAATGTTAGCCTCGCTTTACTTTACTGATCAGTGTGCACCTTGTCAGTTTTAGTGTGCTTTGTTTTGTTAGCTTCTACTGTAAAGATGTGCACTTAGTGTTGACCCTGTGTGAGGCTTCTCATTTTGATTTGAGATTTGTCAGACACTAGTCTGACAATTGACTAGGTGGTACTGCTTCCCTCTCAGCCTGGTCTGACTCTGTCTGTGCGGAGAGTTTCAACTGGGCAGCTTAAAAACACACCAACATTTACACGTAGGAGAGAAGCCTTACTCCTGCTCTGTGGTAGGATGGGCGTGTAACTCAAACGTCTAGCCAAAGGTTGCGTTTTTGAATCTCATCACAGAGGACTTTAGCATTTTAGCTAATTAGCAACGTGGTTACATGTGATCTGCACTTGTGAGGCCGGTTGGATGTACTGCAAAATTCTCTAAAAGGACGTTAGAGGTGTCTTATGGTAGAGATATAAATATTGAGTTCTCTGGCAACAGCTCTGGTGGACATTCCTGCAGTCATCATGAGAATTGCACATTCCCTAAACTTGAGACGTCTGTGACATTGTGTGGCCTTTTATTGTCCCCCAGCACAAGGTGAAGCTGTGTAATGATCATGCTGTTTTATCAGCATCTTGATATGGATGGATGTTAATATGGAATATCTTGGCAAAGGCTGAAATGCTCACTAACAGGGATATAAACAAAGTTGTGCACAACATTTGAGAGACATTAGCTTTTTGTGCATATGGAACATTGCTGTTTTTTTTTATTTCAGCTCATGAAACCAACACTTTACATGTTTAGTTTATATTGGTAGTCCAATGTAATGTAACCAAACATATTAAATGGAGTGGCATGGATAATATAATACGTTTTGCTCTGAGACCAGGTTGTCCCCCTGCAGTATTCTGTGGGAAGGAGCTAGTATACACTTTTTTTATTTATTGAACCTTTATTTAACTAGGCAAGTCAGTTAAGAACAAATTCTCATTTACAATGATGGCCTAGATACAGTGGGATAACTGCCTTGTTCAGAAGCAGAACAACAGATTTTTACATTGTCACCTCGGGGATTTGATCTAGCAACCTTTTGGTTACTGGCCTAATGCTCTAACCACTAGGCTACCTTCCGCCCCTAACATGTATCAGATAGAGATGGTGTGATGATCACTTTTCACCATTAGTTTGGGGGGATTATTTTACAACTTTATTTAATGATACACAGTTTATGAAATGAATACATGTGTTTATTAATTGTCTTTAAAACTAGATGAGTTATTTTAGTTACTGATCATGAATGTGTTTGGATAACTGCATTGAAGAAAACTTTATTGATCTGCCAATGAAAAATAAAGTTACATGAATATGTACTGGTCAACCTCTTCTTCTCTTTAGTATTCAGTTCTTCATATTAGATCTGACAGTATGAATGGTTCTTATGGTTGTATTCAGTTCTTCATATTAGATCCGACAGTATGAATGGTTCTTATTGGCTGAGTGCCTGGAGTGTTTTTGTATGACTACAGTCAGGATTTCTCTCTGTCCCTGTAATTGAGTTGTTATTAAAGCCGCACACAGACATGGTCTCTTTTTTTGTTTTCTTGAGTAAGGCAGCTCCAAAATGCAGGTCTTTCAGCCTCGCTCAGTGCTTTCTGTGGAGGTGGGGCAAGCCCACAGAAAATACGGAGCTTTGTGCCGTGATTGGCTAAGTGTTCTGTCATTCATGGGGACAATACATCACTGCCAAGTCTAAGTGTAGAACTTGAAAATTCAAGCCCCTTGGGTGCTGCCATAGAGTTACATTAGAAGTGCCCATCCAAGAAGGCTCAAGGTCATTGTCCACAGAGAAAATAACGTCAAATCATGTGATATCTACAGTCGCTTTGATTGGACTGATCATGTCAACATCATACTTTCAAAATCTGAGCTAGCAGTCATCATCATGAATTAAGTCGACAATCTACTGGCAAATCCTTTTTAATCTTTGTCATATGAAGAGAAATAATGACAAATTATAGATAAAGTATCAGTGCTCATCGGCCGTTGGACATTAACAGTACACAACAAGTTGGAAATTGCAAATTCAACAATGAGTGGTTTGTCAGGGAATCAGTGGCTAACTGCAAGCATTGCAAAGCAATCATTAGCCTGCTATTCAGTGGAGTGGCTCTGTGGTCTCAAGTCTAAGATTAAGGGGCTCTTTTCCTAGTTTAAAATTGTAAACGTTCAACATTGGCCGTGCTGTCAATGAAGCTTGATTTGTGCCGCGCTCAAAACAACTTAACTCGGTACTGCAAAATCTGACTTGAGTGAGTTCAAGACAACTGGGAACTCGAGGGGAAAAACAAGCTACGACTGAGAAAATAGGTTTTAAACTTTCATCCAACTCGGAATTGTAAATTGGGAACTCGGGCCTCTTTCTACAGCTACGACCTGAAGATCACTGACGTCATCATGATTACATTTTTTCCCCCCGAGTTCCCAGTTGTCTTGAAAGCACCATAAATCCAGAGAATGCCAGACTTTGATGACAAAATATGCCCACGAAGGACTGCTGCGCCACCTTCCTGTTCATTTGAGCACAGCATAACAAGGTGAGTCCAAAAATGTCTTGTCTGCTCCTGCATAAATGATGTAATATTCCAGGGAAATGTGTATACTGTAGCTAAGAAAGTAATACTAAGTGTATGTTGTGTAGTAAGATGTTAGTAGCCCATGTGCCTCACTCTAATAATTTGGTCTATTTTCACCTCTTAATTTTGTCTCCTGTTCTGACTTGGTGGTTCACATGTAGCCTATAACCTGTTTTAGAGAAATGTAATCATTGAATATTGCAAGAATTTTCATTGTCTGCGTGTATGCCTTTTATTTATCCTACGGTTCTGACTTGGCGTACAGGGAGGACACTGTAAGAACGGCCCATGTTCTGAATTTTGTCGCTGTGCATTTCAAAAGTGCTGAGCAAATAGTTATATTGACTACGTCCGTCCTATTTCGCTCATTAATGTCTTAATCGAAATTATGTTTTGCCTCCTATCCGCTTGTCGTCCCCTTATGCCATAGTTTGTACATCTCAATTGTCAGTAGAAACCACATTTGTTTAATCAAGTCAGCCATGTTTTTTTAGAAGACAGTAAATAAGGCTGAATGAACTGTTTCGTTGCCAGACAAGGCTCCGCTGATAGCCAGGTGTAGCAGTGGTAAGTTGTTTGGACTATGCTTTTCGGTCAGCTTTATGTAACAGTTTGTGGGCACCCTTTCTCACCGTTATAGTGCAATTCATGTATAGTTTAGTAATGTGTTGTGTAGTGGCTTTGCTGGCATGCATCCCACTTTTTAATTTATTCATTATTTAATTAGGCAAGTCAGTTAAAAAAACAATTACTATTTACAATGACTGCCAAACCCGGACGATGCTGGGCCAATTGTGCGCTTCCCTATGGCACTCCCAATCACGGTCGGATGTGATTTAGCCTGGATCCGAACCAGGGACTGTAGTGATGCCTCTTGCACTGAGATGCAGTGCCTTAGACGCCTGTGCCACTCGGAGCCCTTAAAAGGTTTGACGACACAAGTTTGACGACACAAGCGGGGAGCACAGCCAACAGAGATTTGAGAAATGTGTTGGTTCTCTTCTCCAGATCTGTGCCTCGCCACAAACCTGTCTCGAAGCTCGACGAACAATTTCTTCAACCTCATTGCTTGGATTTTGCTCTGACATGCACTGTCAACTGTGGGACCTTATATATACAGGTGTGTTCCTTTTCCAAACATGTCCAATCATTTGAATTTACCACATGTGGACTCCAGTCAAGTAGAAACATCTCAAGGATGATCAATGGAAACAGGATGCACTTGAGCTCAATTTGGAGTCTCATAGCAAAGGGTCTGAATACTTACCAAATAAGGTATAAATTTGCTAAAATTTCTAAAAACCTGTTTTCGGTTTATCATTATGGGCTATTGTGTTTATATTGACGAGGGAAAAAATGCATTTAATCAATTTTCGAATAAGGCTGTAACGTAACAAAATGTGGAAAAAGTCAAGGGCTCTTATATAATGCCCTGTATATGCTTCAAACAGATGTAAGGTTCTGAAGTGGTAAACACAATGACGTAATGGAAAATGGATGTCCAATGGTTACCTCTGTATTAGTATTACCAACATTAAAACACCTACAGTGGGGAGAACAAGTATTTGAAACACTGACGATTTTGCAGGTTTTCCGACTGTAACGGCAGTCTATCTCTTCCTCCTCTTCGGACGAGGAGAGGCGAGAAGGATCGGAGGACCAATATGCAGAGTGGTAAGTTTCCATGATTTTAATATCCACGAAAACAAGATACAATACAAAATAACAAAGAACTAAACGTAACAGTCCCGTGTGGCACAAACACTGACACAGGAAACAAACACCCACAAACCAAACGTGAAACCCAGGCTGACTAAGTATGATTCTCAATCAGGGACAACGATTGGCAGCTGCCTCTGATTGAGAATCATACCAGGCCGAACACAAAACCCCAACATAGAAAAACACACATAGACAACCCACCCCAACTCACGCCCTAACCATACTAAATAAATACAAAACAAGGGAAATAAGGTCAGGAACGTGACAGAACCCCCCCCTCAAGGTGCGGACTCCGGACGCACCACCTAAAACTCTAGGGGAGGGTCTGGGTGGGCGTCTGTCCTCTGGCGCGGGACGTGGACCCCACTTCACCATTGTTTTTGTCCACTTCTTTAACCGCCCCCGTGGCCTCTTATGAGCGGCGATCCTCGCCGCCGACCTTGGCCTGGGGACCCTAGCCATGGGTCCCGAATGGACAGGATACTCCGGCAGCGCCGAAGTATAAGGCAATTCCGGCATCGCCAGCTCTGGCAGCTCCTGGCTGACTGACGGCTCCGGCAGGTCCTGGCTGACTGACGGCTCCGGCAGGTCCTGGCTGACTGACGGCTCTCGCAGGTCCTGGCTGACTGACGGCTCTGGCAGGTCCTGGCTGACTGACGGCTCTGGCAGGTCGTGGCTGACTGACGGCTCTGGCAGGTCGTGGCTGACTGACTGGCTCTGGCAGGTCGTGGCTGACTGACGGCTCTGGCAGGTCCTGGCTGACTGGCTCTGGCAGGTCCTTGCTGACTGACGGCTCTGGCAGGTCCTGGCTGACTGGCTCTGGCAGGTCCTTGCTGACTGACGGCTCTGGCAGGTCCTGGCTGACTGGCTCTGGCAGGTCCTGGCTGACTGGCTCTGGCAGGTCCTGGCTAGCTGGCGGCTCTGGCAGCTCCTGGCTGGCTGGCGGCTCTGGCAGCTCCTGACTGACTGTCTCTGGCAGGTCCTGGCTGACTGACGGCTCTGGCGGGTCCTGGCTGACTGACGGCTCTGGCGGGTACTGGCTGACTGACGGCTCTGGCGGGTACTGGCTGACTGACGGCTCTGGCAGGTCCTGGCTGACTGACGGCTCTGGCAGGTCCTGGCTGACTGACGGCTCTGGCAGGTCCTGGCTGACTGGCTCTGGCAGCTCCTGGCTGACTGGCTCTGGCAGCTCCTGGCTGGCTGGCGGCTCTGGCAGCTCCTGGCTGGCTGGCGGCTCTGGCAGCTCCTGGCTGGCTGGCGGCTCTGGCAGCTCCTGACTGACTGGCTCTGGCAGGTCCTGGCTGACTGACTGGCTCTGGCAGGTCCTGGCTGACTGGCTCTGGCATCTCTTGGCTGGCTGGCGGCTCTGGCAGCTCCTGGCTGACTGACTGGCTCTGGCAGGTCCTGGCTGACTGACGGCTCTGGCAGGTCCTGGCTGACTGACGGCTCTGGCAGGTCCTGGCTGACTGGCTCTGGCAGCTCCTGGCTGACTGGCTCTGGCAGCTCCTGGCTGGCTGGCGGCTCTGGCAGCTCCTGGCTGGCTGGCTCTGGCAGGTCCTGGCTGGCTGGCGGCTCTGGCAGCTCCTGACTGACTGGCTCTGGCAGGTCCTGGCTGACTGACTGGCTCTGGCAGGTCCTGGCTGACTGGCTCTGGCATCTCTTGGCTGGCTGGCGGCTCTGGCAGCTCCTGGCTGACTGACTGGCTCTGGCAGGTCCTGGCTGACTGACGGCTCTGGCAGGTCCTGGCTGACTGACGGCTCTGGCAGGTCCTGGCTGACTGACGGCTCCGGCAGGTCCTGGCTGACTGACGGCTCTGGTAGGTCCTGGCTGACTGACGGCTCTGGCAGGTCCTGGCTGACTGACGGCTCTGGCAGGTCCTGGCTGACTGACGGCTCTGGCAGGTACTGGCTGACTGACGGCTCTGGCAGGTACTGGCTGACTGACGGCTCTGGCAGGTACTGGCTGACTGACGGCTCTGGCAGGTACTGGCTGACTGACGGCTCTGGCAGGTACTGGCTGACTGACGGCTCTGGCAGCTCCTGGCTGGCTGGCGGCTCTGGCAGGTCCTGGCTGACTGGCTCTGGCAGGTCCTGGCTGGCTGGCGGCTCTGGCAGGTCCTGGCTGACTGGCTCTGGCAGGTCCTGGCTGGCTGGCGGCTCTGGCAGGTCCTGGCTGACTGGCTCTGGCAGGTCCTGGCTGACTGACTGGCTCTGGCAGGTCCTGGCTGACTGGCTCTGGCATCTCTTGGCTGGCTGGCGGCTCTGGCAGCTCCTGGCTGACTGACTGGCTCTGGCAGGTCCTGGCTGACTGACGGCTCTGGCAGGTCCTGGCTGACTGACGGCTCTGGCAGGTCCTGGCTGACTGGCTCTGGCAGCTCCTGGCTGACTGGCTCTGGCAGCTCCTGGCTGGCTGGCGGCTCTGGCAGCTCCTGGCTGGCTGGCTCTGGCAGGTCCTGGCTGGCTGGCGGCTCTGGCAGCTCCTGACTGACTGGCTCTGGCAGGTCCTGGCTGACTGACTGGCTCTGGCAGGTCCTGGCTGACTGGCTCTGGCATCTCTTGGCTGGCTGGCGGCTCTGGCAGCTCCTGGCTGACTGACTGGCTCTGGCAGGTCCTGGCTGACTGACGGCTCTGGCAGGTCCTGGCTGACTGACGGCTCTGGCAGGTCCTGGCTGACTGACGGCTCCGGCAGGTCCTGGCTGACTGACGGCTCTGGTAGGTCCTGGCTGACTGACGGCTCTGGCAGGTCCTGGCTGACTGACGGCTCTGGCAGGTCCTGGCTGACTGACGGCTCTGGCAGGTACTGGCTGACTGACGGCTCTGGCAGGTACTGGCTGACTGACGGCTCTGGCAGGTACTGGCTGACTGACGGCTCTGGCAGGTACTGGCTGACTGACGGCTCTGGCAGGTACTGGCTGACTGACGGCTCTGGCAGCTCCTGGCTGGCTGGCGGCTCTGGCAGGTCCTGGCTGACTGGCTCTGGCAGGTCCTGGCTGGCTGGCGGCTCTGGCAGGTCCTGGCTGACTGGCTCTGGCAGGTCCTGGCTGGCTGGCGGCTCTGGCAGGTCCTGGCTGACTGGCTCTGGCAGGTCCTGGCTGACTGACTGGCTCTGGCAGGTCCTGGCTGACTGGCTCTGGCATCTCTTGGCTGGCTGGCGGCTCTGGCAGCTCCTGGCTGACTGACTGGCTCTGGCAGGTCCTGGCTGACTGACGGCTCTGGCAGGTCCTGGCTGACTGACGGCTCTGGCAGGTCCTGGCTGACTGGCTCTGGCAGCTCCTGGCTGACTGGCTCTGGCAGCTCCTGGCTGGCTGGCGGCTCTGGCAGCTCCTGGCTGGCTGGCTCTGGCAGGTCCTGGCTGGCTGGCGGCTCTGGCAGCTCCTGACTGACTGGCTCTGGCAGGTCCTGGCTGACTGACTGGCTCTGGCAGGTCCTGGCTGACTGGCTCTGGCATCTCTTGGCTGGCTGGCGGCTCTGGCAGCTCCTGGCTGACTGACTGGCTCTGGCAGGTCCTGGCTGACTGACGGCTCTGGCAGGTCCTGGCTGACTGACGGCTCTGGCAGGTCCTGGCTGACTGACGGCTCTGGCAGGTCCTGGCTGACTGACGGCTCTGGTAGGTCCTGGCTGACTGACGGCTCTGGCAGGTCCTGGCTGACTGACGGCTCTGGCAGGTCCTGGCTGACTGACGGCTCTGGCAGGTACTGGCTGACTGACGGCTCTGGCAGGTACTGGCTGACTGACGGCTCTGGCAGGTACTGGCTGACTGACGGCTCTGGCAGGTACTGGCTGACTGACGGCTCTGGCAGGTACTGGCTGACTGACGGCTCTGGCAGCTCCTGGCTGGCTGGCGGCTCTGGCAGGTCCTGGCTGACTGGCTCTGGCAGGTCCTGGCTGGCTGGCGGCTCTGGCAGGTCCTGGCTGACTGGCTCTGGCAGGTCCTGGCTGGCTGGCGGCTCTGGCAGGTCCTGGCTGACTGGCTCTGGCAGGTCCTGGCTGGCTGGCTCTGGCAGGTCCTTGCTGGCTGGCGGCTCTGGCAGCTCCTGGCTGGCTGGCGGCTCTGGCAGCTCCTGACTGACTGGCTCTGGCAGGTCCTGGCTGACTGACGGCTCTGGCAGGTCCTGGCTGACTGACGGCTCTGGCAGGTCCTGGCTGACTGGCTCTGGCAGGTCGTGGCTGACTGACGGCTCTGGCAGGTCCTGGCTGACTGGCTCTGGCAGGTCCTTGCTGACTGACGGCTCTGGCAGGTCCTGGCTGACTGGCTCTGGCAGGTCCTTGCTGACTGACGGCTCTGGCAGGTCCTGGCTGACTGGCTCTGGCAGGTCCTGGCTGACTGGCTCTGGCAGGTCCTGGCTAGCTGGCGGCTCTGGCAGCTCCTGGCTGGCTGGCGGCTCTGGCAGCTCCTGACTGACTGTCTCTGGCAGGTCCTGGCTGACTGACGGCTCTGGCGGGTCCTGGCTGACTGACGGCTCTGGCGGGTACTGGCTGACTGACGGCTCTGGCGGGTACTGGCTGACTGACGGCTCTGGCAGGTCCTGGCTGACTGACGGCTCTGGCAGGTCCTGGCTGACTGACGGCTCTGGCAGGTCCTGGCTGACTGGCTCTGGCAGCTCCTGGCTGACTGGCTCTGGCAGCTCCTGGCTGGCTGGCGGCTCTGGCAGCTCCTGGCTGGCTGGCGGCTCTGGCAGCTCCTGGCTGGCTGGCGGCTCTGGCAGCTCCTGACTGACTGGCTCTGGCAGGTCCTGGCTGACTGACTGGCTCTGGCAGGTCCTGGCTGACTGGCTCTGGCATCTCTTGGCTGGCTGGCGGCTCTGGCAGCTCCTGGCTGACTGACTGGCTCTGGCAGGTCCTGGCTGACTGACGGCTCTGGCAGGTCCTGGCTGACTGACGGCTCTGGCAGGTCCTGGCTGACTGGCTCTGGCAGCTCCTGGCTGACTGGCTCTGGCAGCTCCTGGCTGGCTGGCGGCTCTGGCAGCTCCTGGCTGGCTGGCTCTGGCAGGTCCTGGCTGGCTGGCGGCTCTGGCAGCTCCTGACTGACTGGCTCTGGCAGGTCCTGGCTGACTGACTGGCTCTGGCAGGTCCTGGCTGACTGGCTCTGGCATCTCTTGGCTGGCTGGCGGCTCTGGCAGCTCCTGGCTGACTGACTGGCTCTGGCAGGTCCTGGCTGACTGACGGCTCTGGCAGGTCCTGGCTGACTGACGGCTCTGGCAGGTCCTGGCTGACTGACGGCTCTGGTAGGTCCTGGCTGACTGACGGCTCTGGCAGGTCCTGGCTGACTGACGGCTCTGGCAGGTCCTGGCTGACTGACGGCTCTGGCAGGTCCTGGCTGACTGACGGCTCTGGCAGGTACTGGCTGACTGACGGCTCTGGCAGGTACTGGCTGACTGACGGCTCTGGCAGGTACTGGCTGACTGACGGCTCTGGCAGGTACTGGCTGACTGACGGCTCTGGCAGCTCCTGGCTGGCTGGCGGCTCTGGCAGGTCCTGGCTGACTGGCTCTGGCAGGTCCTGGCTGGCTGGCTCTGGCAGGTCCTTGCTGGCTGGCGGCTCTGGCAGCTCCTGGCTGGCTGGCGGCTCTGGCAGCTCCTGACTGACTGGCTCTGGCAGGTCCTGGCTGACTGACTGGCTCTGGCAGGTCCTGGCTGACTGGCTCTGGCATCTCTTGGCTGGCTGGCGGCTCTGGCAGCTCCTGGCTGACTGACTGGCTCTGGCAGGTCCTGGCTGACTGACGGCTCTGGCAGGTCCTGGCTGACTGACGGCTCTGGCAGGTCCTGGCTGACTGACGGCTCTGGTAGGTCCTGGCTGACTGACGGCTCTGGCAGGTCCTGGCTGACTGACGGCTCTGGCAGGTCCTGGCTGACTGACGGCTCTGGCAGGTCCTGGCTGACTGACGGCTCTGGCAGGTACTGGCTGACTGACGGCTCTGGCAGGTACTGGCTGACTGACGGCTCTGGCAGGTCCTGGCTGGCTGGCTCTGGCAGGTCGTGGCTGACTGACGGCTCTGGCAGGTCCTGGCTGACTGGCTCTGGCAGGTCCTTGCTGACTGACGGCTCTGGCAGGTCCTGGCTGACTGGCTCTGGCAGGTCCTTGCTGACTGACGGCTCTGGCAGGTCCTGGCTGACTGGCTCTGGCAGGTCCTGGCTGACTGGCTCTGGCAGGTCCTGGCTAGCTGGCGGCTCTGGCAGCTCCTGGCTGGCTGGCGGCTCTGGCAGCTCCTGACTGACTGTCTCTGGCAGGTCCTGGCTGACTGACGGCTCTGGCGGGTCCTGGCTGACTGACGGCTCTGGCGGGTACTGGCTGACTGACGGCTCTGGCGGGTACTGGCTGACTGACGGCTCTGGCAGGTCCTGGCTGACTGACGGCTCTGGCAGGTCCTGGCTGACTGACGGCTCTGGCAGGTCCTGGCTGACTGGCTCTGGCAGCTCCTGGCTGACTGGCTCTGGCAGCTCCTGGCTGGCTGGCGGCTCTGGCAGCTCCTGGCTGGCTGGCGGCTCTGGCAGCTCCTGGCTGGCTGGCGGCTCTGGCAGCTCCTGACTGACTGGCTCTGGCAGGTCCTGGCTGACTGACTGGCTCTGGCAGGTCCTGGCTGACTGGCTCTGGCATCTCTTGGCTGGCTGGCGGCTCTGGCAGCTCCTGGCTGACTGACTGGCTCTGGCAGGTCCTGGCTGACTGACGGCTCTGGCAGGTCCTGGCTGACTGACGGCTCTGGCAGGTCCTGGCTGACTGGCTCTGGCAGCTCCTGGCTGACTGGCTCTGGCAGCTCCTGGCTGGCTGGCGGCTCTGGCAGCTCCTGGCTGGCTGGCTCTGGCAGGTCCTGGCTGGCTGGCGGCTCTGGCAGCTCCTGACTGACTGGCTCTGGCAGGTCCTGGCTGACTGACTGGCTCTGGCAGGTCCTGGCTGACTGGCTCTGGCATCTCTTGGCTGGCTGGCGGCTCTGGCAGCTCCTGGCTGACTGACTGGCTCTGGCAGGTCCTGGCTGACTGACGGCTCTGGCAGGTCCTGGCTGACTGACGGCTCTGGCAGGTCCTGGCTGACTGACGGCTCTGGTAGGTCCTGGCTGACTGACGGCTCTGGCAGGTCCTGGCTGACTGACGGCTCTGGCAGGTCCTGGCTGACTGACGGCTCTGGCAGGTCCTGGCTGACTGACGGCTCTGGCAGGTACTGGCTGACTGACGGCTCTGGCAGGTACTGGCTGACTGACGGCTCTGGCAGGTACTGGCTGACTGACGGCTCTGGCAGGTACTGGCTGACTGACGGCTCTGGCAGGTACTGGCTGACTGACGGCTCTGGCAGCTCCTGGCTGGCTGGCGGCTCTGGCAGGTCCTGGCTGACTGGCTCTGGCAGGTCCTGGCTGGCTGGCTCTGGCAGGTCCTTGCTGGCTGGCGGCTCTGGCAGCTCCTGGCTGGCTGGCGGCTCTGGCAGCTCCTGACTGACTGGCTCTGGCAGGTCCTGGCTGACTGACTGGCTCTGGCAGGTCCTGGCTGACTGGCTCTGGCATCTCTTGGCTGGCTGGCGGCTCTGGCAGCTCCTGGCTGACTGACTGGCTCTGGCAGGTCCTGGCTGACTGACGGCTCTGGCAGGTCCTGGCTGACTGACGGCTCTGGCAGGTCCTGGCTGACTGACGGCTCTGGTAGGTCCTGGCTGACTGACGGCTCTGGCAGGTCCTGGCTGACTGACGGCTCTGGCAGGTCCTGGCTGACTGACGGCTCTGGCAGGTCCTGGCTGACTGACGGCTCTGGCAGGTACTGGCTGACTGACGGCTCTGGCAGGTACTGGCTGACTGACGGCTCTGGCAGGTCCTGGCTGGCTGGCGGCTCTGGCAGGTACTGGCTGACTGACGGCTCTGGCAGCTCCTGGCTGGCTGGCGGCTCTGGCAGGTCCTGGCTGACTGGCTCTGGCAGGTCCTGGCTGGCTGGCTCTGGCAGGTCCTGGCTGGCTGGCGGCTCTGGCAGCTCCTGGCTGGCTGGCGGCTCTGGCAGCTCCTGACTGACTGGCTCTGGCAGGTCCTGGCTGACTGACGGCTCTGGCAGGTCCTGGCTGACTGACGGCTCTGGCAGGTCCTGGCTGACTGGCTCTGGCAGCTCCTGGCTGGCTGGCGGCTCTGGCAGGTCCTGGCTGACTGGCTCTGGCAGGTCCTGGCTGGCTGGCGGCTCTGGCAGCTCCTGGCTGGCTGGCGGCTCTGGCAGCTCCTGGCTGGCTGGCGGCTCTGGCAGCTCCTGGCTGGCTGGCGGCTCTGGCAGCTCCTGGCTGGCTGGCGGCTCTGGCAGCTCCTGACTGACTGGCTCTGGCAGGTCCTGGCTGACTGACGGCTCTGGCAGGTCCTGGCTGACTGACGGCTCTGGCAGGTCCTGGCTGACTGACGGCTCTGGCAGGCCCTGGCTGACTGGCTCTGGCAGCTCCTGGCTGGCTGGCGGCTCTGGCAGGTCCTGGCTGACTGGCGGCTCTGGCAGGTCCTGGCTGGCTGGCGGCTCTGGCATCTCCTGGCTGGCTGGCGGCTCTGGTAGCTCCTGACTGACGGACGGCTCTAGCGGCTCCTGACTGACGGATGGCTCTATTGGCTCAGGACAGACGGGCGGCTCTAATGGCTCGGGACAGACGGGAGGCAGCTCAGACGGCGCTGGACAGGCAGGCAGCTCAGATGGCGCTGGGCAGGCAGGCAGCTCAGACGGCGCTGGGAAGATGAGAGACGCTGGCTGCGCTGGAGAAGAGGAAGGCTCTGGCAGCGCTGGACAGGCGGGAGCAACTGTAGAGATAAACCGGAGAGACAGCCTGGTGCGGGGGGCTGCCACCGGAGGACTGGTACATAGAGGTGGCACCGAATTAACCGGACCGTGAAGGAGTACAAGAGCTCTTGAGCACCAAGCCTGCCCAACCTTACCTGTTTGAATGTTCCCCGTTGCCCTGCCAGTGCGGCGAGGTGGAATAGCCCGCACTGGGCTATGCTGGCGAACCGGGGACACCATACGTAAGGCTGGTGCCATGTACGCCAGCCCGAGGAGACGCACTGGAGACCAGATGCGTTGAGCCGGCTTCATGGCACCCGGCTCGATGCCCAACCTAGCCCGGCCAGTGCGGCGAGGTGGAATAGCCCGCACTGGGCTAAGCACGCGTACTAGGAACACTGTGCGCTCCACCGCATAACACGGTGTCTTACCAGTACGACGCCCTCTCACTCCACGGTAAGCACGGAGAGTTGGCTCAGGTCTCCTACCTGGCTTAGCCACACTCCGCG
Source organism: Salvelinus fontinalis (assembly GCF_029448725.1). Classification (NCBI taxonomy): domain Eukaryota; kingdom Metazoa; phylum Chordata; class Actinopteri; order Salmoniformes; family Salmonidae; genus Salvelinus; species Salvelinus fontinalis. The sequence continues at coordinate 52,089 of NW_026601136.1, forward strand.
TGTGCCCCCCTCCAAGAAATGTTTGGGTCTGACTCTCGGGCTTCCAACCGCGTCGCCGCGCTGCCTCCTCATACCAGCGCCTCTCTGCCTTCGATGCCTCCAACTCTGCTTTGGGACGGCGATATTCCCCTGGCTGAGCCCAGGGTCCCTTGCCGTCCAGAATCTCCTCCCAAGTCCATGAGTCCTGTGTCTTCTGCCGCTGCTGCTGCTGTCCTTTACCACTCTGCTTGATCCTTGGGTGGTGGGTGTTTCTGTAACGGCAGTCTATCTCTTCCTCCTCTTCGGACGAGGAGAGGCGAGAAGGATCGGAGGACCAATATGCAGAGTGGTAAGTTTCCATGATTTTAATATCCACGAAAACAAGATACAATACAAAATAACAAAAGAACTAAAAGTAACAGTCCCGTGTGGCACAAACACTGACACAGGAAACAAACACCCACAAACCAAACGTGAAACCCAGGCTGCCTAAGTATGATTCTCAATCAGGGACAACGATTGACAGCTGCCTCTGATTGAGAATCATACCAGGCCGAACACAAAACCCCAACATAGAAAAACACACATAGACAACCCACCCCAACTCACGCCCTGACCATACTAAATAAATACAAAACAAGGGAGATAAGGTCAGGAACGTGACACCTACTTACAAAGCATGTAGAGGTCTGTCATTTTTATTATAGGTACACTTCAACTGTGAGAGACAAAAATCCAGAAAATCACATTGTATGTTTTTTAAGTAATTAATTTGCATTTCCACCTCCATGCTTAATAAAATTAAATTTCTTAAGTAAACATCTGTCTTAGGTAAGTTTTTTCTGGTTACATATCACACTATTTTGAGAGTCCCTGATTTATATTTACTATGTTACATCTAGTCTATGAGACGAGGCTGCACCTTAACCTACATTATAAACACGCAGATCAAGAGGTGTGTTTTCCCTTCAGCATCTGCATGTGGCATAAGCTCACCCACCTCACAGCATGAATCTAAAATAGTTAATAACTTTGGCTGTGAGTGATGGGAAAAAATCAGACTCTAAGGCAATTACTTGAATAATTCAAAGGATGTTTTATTTACAAACTTGATGACTAAATTGTCTTTTTTTTAATTGACTTCGCTATGGGGCCTTCAATGGGAATTTGGCCGTGCTTCAGCTGAACTGCAGTACGGAAAATGCCCTCTGAGCACAGTGGAAAGCATGCTTATAGACTGGAAGCCTGCCCCCTTGATCCGAGAAGGGTGTAATTGCAGACCGCAATTAGGGGCGTTCTCTGATATCGGGTGTTTCATGATATCTAGTTTATACCAATTGATGCTCCCCATTGGTCCGTGGCCGTTTCGTTTGCGTTGGAACAACACTTGTTGACAGATGTAGCATTGTAGCTAAGCCTAACCCTTTTCCTAACCTTAATCTCAGTCTCCTAACCGCCATGTTAGTTATCCAAACCTGCATGGTAAACAAATCCCTAACCCTCACCCTTTTCCTAAGCTTAACCTCAAACTCCAACCTGCCAAGCTAATTCACCTAACTGCCACTTTAATTATCCTAACCTGTTATGTATGCTATGTGCCTACTTCAATACAAAATAAACTCCATCAGTTTCATAACACCGGATCTGACTAATGGCATTTATCAATTTTTCTTATATCAGGGAACATCCACATCAAAAAACTGTACAGTAGTTCTCCTACTTGGAGGCCCGGGAAATAGTTGAAAGAGCGATTGGTGCTGAGGAAGCTATGGCAGTGGATGGCCAGCAACCTGTTGAGATTCATAATGTCGTTTACCGGTTGAAGGATACCGATTGTAGATGAATTGTACATGCGGCTGAAAGGTTTTTGGGAGTTCAGGAATTAACATTGGAAGCATTGCAGGCAGTGGTGGAAAAAATACCCAATTGTATTATTTGAGTAAAAGTAAAGATACTTGAGTCCTTTCCTATCAAGGTAAAAGTAAAAGCCACCCAGTAAAATACTACTTGAGTAAAAGTCTAAAAATATTTAGTCAAACATATACATAATTATCAAAAGTAAATGTAATTGCTTAAATATACTTAAGTATAAAAGTAAAAGTACATATCATTTCAAATTCATTATATTAAGCAACCAGACAGCACGATTTTATTGTAGTTTAAATGTAAGGGGCACACTCCAACACTCAGGGTGCGTTTCTAAATTCGCTCTGGCCATTTTCTCCGATTTCAGAGCACTGGTCTGAGGCTGCCAGAGGGAAGAATAATTGATGACAAACGAACGCTCAACACCCCTTGACTACGGCCGGTGTCAGTAAACTTCGGCAAAAAAAGCGTAATGAAATTGTTGCCTGTAGCACAGTTAAAGTCACCAATGCTTTGGATAACATGAACACAGCCTAACCAGCTCTGCTAAGGCAAGTAAAATGGTCAAAGTTCTCTCATTTGTAGTGGAAGTAGCTAGCAAGCTAGCCAATGTTAACCAGTTATCTTGGATGCTTGACTGCTGTTGTGAGGTCAGAACGCTTGAATCAACCCTACTCCTCCGCCAGAGCGTCCAGTGTGGCTCTGAACGCTCCGAGAGCGATACGAACTGACAATCTGACAACGCTCTGAATTTACGAACGCCCAAGCGCACTCTGGCACTCCAGATTAAATTTAAGATCACACCCATAATTTACAAACAAAGCATTTGTGTTTAGTGAGTCCGCCAGATCAGATGCAGTAGGGATGCGCGAATTGAACAATTTTCCTGTCCTGCTAATCATTCAAAATCTAACGAGTGCTTTTGGGTGTCAGGGAAAATGTATGGAGTAGAAAGTACATTATTTTCTTTAGGAATGTAGTGGAGTAGAAGTTGTCAAAAATATCAAAAGGAAAGTACAGATACCCCCCAAAACTACTTACGTAGTACTTAAAATATTTGTACTTAAGTACTTTACATCACTGATTGCAGGGAATACTGACCGAAGATGTTCCTCCCTACGAGGCCCATGAGACTGTGTAGGGATGTGATTTGAAGAGAACTGTAACTGAAGGAGTGGGATGTTTTTATTTTTGTATTTTGTTTTGATGTCGTTGCTTCCGCAATGGACATGTATTTCTTTCTACAGTTTACTAACCGTACAGTAGGTGGCGGTAGACACGTTATATTTGTGTAAATGTCAGTATACCAGAGAAGAAGATGACGCTGTTGAACCGTCGTAGAGGGGAACAGGAAGTTCCGGGTGGAAAACGACAGAACTGTGTTGTTATGTCGATAGTGGTTGTGTCCGTTTCAACTGTATTATTGTAGGTATGTAATAGCACGTTTAAAGTTTCTAATGTCAAAAGAATATATGATATGTAACAAATTCGTCAAGGTATTATCACGTTTGGGAAAGGTTTTAATTGTGTGTGTTATTTTGGGGTCAAGTGTGAGTGAAGAACGTGATTAAAAACGATTTTACAAGTCACTTAGGTAGACTGGGTTCGCCTGAGTGTATGTACATAATTTCGTCAACGTAATTTCATAAAGATTCCACTTATTTGAGTTCGTTTTAACACGTTATTGGTTTTGTGTAACATGTTGTTTATGAGCTGGTAAATAGCCTCGTCCGAACTATCCTGATCTCGCGAGTTTACATACACTGTTTCGTTAGTGTAAGCTCGCGAAATCAGGATGGTTCGGAAGTCAAATGGCGGCTTTAACGGTTTCGGTCGTCTCTAGGAGTTTGCTCGTGGTGAAATGGCGACACGAGTATATGTAGTAGTGGAAGAACAGAGATAATGATACTGGAAGCAGTGGTGCATGTAGTATAGAAACTCTAAAGAGGCCCAAGGTAGGGAGCTAGAGTAATAATGTGTCACAGTGGAAAGTTGGGATGGTGTTTGAGGAGACCACAGGGCCTCATTTACACCCTATCTGATTAACCAAGGCCATAAAAAGAGAGGTGAAGTTAAACTGGGCTGCATCTGTGTAAATGAGAACTTGTTCTGAACTAGCCTACCTGATTAAATAAAGGTGAAATAAAACATTTAAAATGGCAGATTGTTAATATCATGTGCTAGTCAGGTTCAGCAAGGGAAGATTATTCAATTGGAAAATCATAATGGGACGAAGCTGAGAAGCCATGACCCTGGAGCTTATGCTAAATTGAAGGGAGTAATCTCTGAGGTCCCAATATCTATGTCCATGGATGATATTGTTAAAGAACATGTGAAGGAGACAATGGTTGAAGCCTAAAGGTTGATCAGTAGGAAAGAGGGTTAAAGAAGTGAAAGCTTATCAGTGCTGTTGAGGTTTGAGAAGGTTTTGTCTGGAAAAGTACAGAATAGGATTCCTTAGCTTCCATGTCAGAGAATTTGACCCAGCCTCATCAATCAACCAATCAAATGTATTTATAAAGCCCTTCTTACATCAGCGGATGTCACAAAGTGCTTTACAGAAACCCAGCCTAAAACCCCAAACAGCAAAGTGTAGAAGCACAGTGGCTAGGGAAACCTCCCTAAAAAGGCCAGAACCTAGGAAGAAACCTTGAGAGGAACCAGGCTATGAGGGGTGGCCAGACCTCTTCTGGCTGGAGATTATAACAGAAAATGGCCAAGATGTTCAAATGTTCATAGATGACAAGCAGTGTCAAATAATAATAATCACAGTGGTTGTCGAGGGTGCAACAGGTCAGCACCTCAGAAGTAAATGTCAGTTGGCTTTTCATAGCCGATCATTGAGAGTATCTCTACCGCTCCTGCTGTCTCTAGAGAGTTGAAAACAGCACGTCTGGTGAACAGGTCAGGCTTCCATAGTCGCAGGCAGAACAGTTGAAACTGGAGCAGCAACGGAGAATCATCACAGTGTTTTTAAATGCCAAAGAATGGAACATGTAGCTGTTGAGTGAAAATATGTGCCAAGTGGCTGGTCCTGTAGTAAGAGGACCTACTGTCAGACTGATTGAGCTTCCATGGCTGGTCCCGTAGTAAGAGGACCTACTGTCAGACTGATGGAGCTTCCATGGCTGGTCCCGTAGTAAGAGGACCTACTGTCAGACTGATAGAGCTTCCATGGCTGGTCCTGTAGTAAGAGGACCTACTGTCAGACTGATGGTGCTTCCATGGCTGGTCCTGTAGTAAGAGGACCTACTGTCAGACTGATGGAGCTTCCATGGCTGGTCCCGTAGTAAGAGGACCTACTGTCAGAACTGGTCTTTCTACTAGTCCTGACATGGTTTCGAGGGCTGTTCAGAAATCTTGCGCCCATAAATGCGCTGTGACGAAGGATACTTTAATATTGAATAAAATATACTTCATAGCTTTCATTGGTAAGGTTATCAACAACTTGGATTGTGTAAAGCAGAAATACCAGGTTGAAAGTTATCTTGTAAACTGCAGCAGAGTTGTTGGGGGTAACAGATGTTACTGTCGGTATGGTTTTTGATAAGCTGGATAACATGGGGGTGGATTGTTTCAGCATGATATAGACCCCAATGTTTGCAAACACAGAAATTGATCTATTGATCAAGTTTATTGGGGGTGTGGGAGGGTTTTTGGGGAAGGGGAGGGTGTGGTAGAAGTTAATAAGGATTTCTTGGTTTATTTTCTTAGTACAGAATTAGACAGACATGGACCTTAAACATTTGTTTGCGGACCGCCATGATACCATAGGAGGTCTTCATCAACGGACTTCAGTGCAGGTAGTGCCTCATCAGAGAGAGAACATTTCAGTTGCTCTACAGTTTTGAAGCTGAATGTAATGATTATCAGTCCTTTACATGTGTACTAATATTCAGACACATTCAGTTGTTTCTATATTTATCTATATTTCAGGGTTTTCACACGGGGCTTCAAGTAAATAAATATTAGTGCTTGAAAAAGTACTTAAGTCCTTGAATTTGACTTGCCACTGTACGATCCCTGATAATTGTTACTATGGTGTGAACGGGAAATACAATTGGTTTTTGTGAGTGAAATAATACAGTGAAGACAAGGTTATTCAGGAGAATGTTTACGTAGGTCTGCCTACAACATACTGAAATCTTGTACTAAATGGCTTTTGAGTCATTTATGTGAATTTAGGAAATCTACTATAGATTAAGTGCATTTATGTTGTGCAATTTAAAATGTGTACTTTGTGTCTAATGTGAATGAACGTTTTGTCAAGGATTAGCTACGTGATCTACTGAAATTAGATAATTGAACAAGAAAAAATAGAAACTATTTTTACAGAATAAAGTGCCAGAACTGTCAAGAAAATAACTTTTGTGTCCGTTTGTCTTTATTACTACAGGCCGACTCAGATTAAGTCTGAGGCCGGTAACATCAACAGTGAGGACAAACCCAGCCTGCCTCTCTCCTTCCACACTGAGTAGAAACCTACAGTCACTGGGTCCTGATTGTGACAGTGGAGCTCATTTTGCACTGCAGGATTCAGAGATGGCATCAGTGAAGCTGGAAGACTGCAGTCAAACACTGGAGCTGAATGTCAACATTAAAGATGAAGAAGAAGAGGAGGAGAAGATTAGAACAACTGTTAGTCATGGTAAGAGCAGGTTCTCTCTATAAGTTATCTTCATAAATTAGACCTCCATAAGTTATGACCCAGTCTATTGCTAGGTTGAATTCTATAATTCTGACATCACACATCCCCGAAAACCTCAAGACTTCACTGCGAGGCAAAACTTTGTAAAACTTGTACGCCTGCCTTTGCCCACACATTGTCTCAAGAACGTTGAAAATGTTTAATACCCTCAATCACCAAGTTAGGCATACCTCATTTCAAAATAGGCCATGACATCATCACTGTCAATATTGAATTATAATTCTTTGCGTTTTACCAGTGAAATGACCAGTGAAATGACCAAGCTGTGTCTGCATGCCAATCGTTTGATCTCAATCAATTTCATGGGAATATGCATTTAAATCTTCTCGAATTACTGTTTGGTTAGCAAATTAGAGCAGATGGTGTTAAATTATATAGACTTCCTGTATTTTGTTTTAATCAAAGCACATTCTGTCTAATGGCGCGCTGTTGAGTTTGAGACGATTCAGCAAACCATTCTAAAATCTCGTAAGAAATTAGGTGTTGTTTTTGTTTTAACAGTAATGTTATGCTATAATATTTGGTTATGTGGACTACTAATTAATCAGTAGGTGATCAGTAGGTGATCGTCCAAGACATTGATCTACCTTTACTCAACAAACACCATTGTGGCGGCTCATCGCTCTTGCAGCACTACACCCCTGCAGTCTGCTGCACCGAACTAGTGATTGATACTCACCTAGCCTACTCTTTTGTCTCGGGCAACATTTGGTGATGCAGAAACGAGAGAACATGTTTGGCTGATTTTATGGAAATCTGGGAATATTTGGCCAAGGAAACATTTCTGGTTGGTCTCAAGGAATGTCACACAGGGAGACTTTTTAAAACAGGATTGAGTGAAGTAGCAGCTAATGCTCATGGAGAGCCTCACAATTATTATTATTAACCTTTATTTAACTAGGCAAGTCAGTTAAGAACAAATGATTATTTACAATGACGGCCTACACCGGCCAAACCCGGACGACACTTGGCCAATTGTGCGCCGCCCTATGGGACTCCCAATCACGGCCAGTTGTGATACAGCCTGGAATCTAACCAGGGTGTCTGTAGTGACGCCTCTAGCACTGAGATGCAGTGCCTTAGACCGCTGCGCCACTCGGGAGCTCATAAGTTTGATGAAATTCCATTAACTTTCAGTCTAATAGGGCTATTTACTTCCTTTTGTAGCTATTCACCAGCTTCTTGTATGTTTATTGTACATAAATATAAACACAACATGCAACAATTTCAAAGATTTTTCTGAGTTACAGTTCATATAAGGGACGGCAGGTAGCCTGGTGGTTAGAGCGTTGGGCCAGTAACCGAAATGTTGCTGGATCGAATCCCTGAGCTGACAAGGTAAAAATCTGTCGTTCTGCCCCTGAACAATGCAGTTAACCCACTGTTCCCCGGAAGGCCATCATTGTTAGTAAGAATTGTTCTTAACTGACTTGCCTAGTTAAATAAAGGTTAAATGTAATAAAAAAATATATATATATTGAAATGAATTAGGCCCTAACCTGTAGGTTTCACATGACTGGGCAGGGGTGCAGCCATGGGTGGGCCTTGGAAGGCATAGGCCCACCCACTTGGCAGCCAGACCCACCTCAGGTCCTGGGCTGACGTTATTACACGTGGTCTACAATTGTGAGGCCGGTTGGACGTACTGCCAAATACTCTAATACGACGTTGGAGGCAGCTCATGGTCGAGGAATTAACCTCTCTAGGATATGTGGGACGCTAGCGTCCCAACTGGCCAACATCTAGTGAAAATGCAGAGCGCCAAATTCAAATAAATTACAATAAAAATTAAACTTTCATGAAATCACACATGCAATACACCAAATTAAAGCTACACTTGTTGTGAATCCAGCCAACGTGTCAGATTTCAAAAAGGCTTTACGGCGAAAGCAAACAATGCTATTATATGAGGATAGCACCCCAGCAAACAAACACAGACCATCATATTTCAGCCCTCCAGGCGCGACACAAAACACAGAAATAAAGATATAATTCATGCCTTACCTTTGATGAGCGTCTTCTGTTGGCACTCCAATATGTCCCATAAACATCACAAATGGTCCTTTTGTTCGATTAATTGCGTCGATATATATCCAAAATGTCCATTTATTTGGCGCGTTTGATCCAGAAAAACACCGGTTCCAACTCGCGCAACATGACTACAAAAGTTACCTGTAAGCTTTGTCCAAACATTTCAAACTATTTTCCTAATACAACTTTAGGTATTTTTTTACGTAAATAATCGATACAATTTAAGACGGGATATACTGTGTTCAATACCGGAGGAAAACAATGTGTAGCGAGCTTTCAGGTTAAGCTCCTCTAACAAAGATTACACTTCCCTCTAGCCTCATTCTGAACAGTGCTACTTCTTCATTTCTCAAAGGAAAAACCTCAACCAATTTCTAAAGACTGTTGACATCCAGTGGAAGCGATAGGAACTGCAAGAAAGTTGCTTAGAAATCTGGATTCCCAATGAAAATCATTAAAAAGAGAGTGACCTCAAAAATGAAAATTCTGAATGGTTTGTCTTTGGAGTTTTGTTTGCCAAATCAGTTCTGTTATACTCACAGACATGATTCAAACAGTTTTAGAAACTTCAGAGTGTTTCCTGTCCAAATCTACTAATGATATGCATATCTTAGCTTCTGGGCCTGAGTAGCAGGCAGTTTAATTTGGGCACGCTTTTCATCCAAAATTCCGAATGCTGCCCCGTATCCTATATAAGTTAACATTCAATTCCCTGGAAACAGCTCTGGTCGACATTCCTGCAGTCAGCATGCCAATTGCACGCTCCCTCAAAACTTGAGATATCTGTGGCGTTGTGTTGTGTCACAAAACTGTACATTTTAAAGTGTCCTGTTATTGTACCCAGCACAAGGTGCGACTGTGTATTGATTATGCCGTTTAATCGGCTTCTTGATATGCCACACCTGTCAGGTGGATGGATTATCTTGGCAAAGGAGAAATGCTCACTGACAGGGATGTAAACATATTTGTGCACACAATTTGAGAGAAATAAGCTTTTTGTGTGTAGGAACATTTCTGAGATTTTGTTTATTTCAGCTCATGAAACATGGGACCAACGCTTTACATATTGCGTTTATATATTTTTTCCAGTGTAGTTATGCATTACTGTTCTCTCCGTGATCGACTGGAATTTAGCCTGAAAAGGATTTGAGAAATATGACAGAGGCCTACGTCTCGTTTTGGCCTGCACAGAATATCAGATCTCAACAACGATTGGAGAAGTGATGAACATAGCCAGTAGACTACCACATCCTGATGATTTATATCTGATACATATATATTTAATATTTTATATATCAAGTTGTAGAAACATCTCAAGGATGATCACTGGAAACAGGATGCACCTGAGCTCAATTCAAATGATAAACTTGGATTAGCTAACACAACATGCCATTGGATCACAGGAGTGATGGTTGCTGATAATGGGCCTCTGTACGCCTATGTAGATATTCCATAAAATATCTGCAGTTTCCAGCTACAATAGTCATTTACAACAATAACAATGTCCACACTGTATTTCAGATCAATTTGATGTTATTTTAATAGACAATCAATGTGATTTTCTTTCAAAACAAGGATATTTCTAAGTGACCCCAAACTTTTGAACGGTAGTGTATATTTAATATTTTATACTTCAAGTTGTAGAAACATCTCAAGGATGATCAATGGAAACAGGATGCATCTGAACTCAATTTTGAGTCTGTCTTGTTTTTCTGTTTTTTTAATTTTTATAAATTTGCAAAAATGTCTAAACCTGTTTTCGCTTTGTCATTATGGGGTATTGTGTGTAGATTGCGGAGGATATTTTATCTAATTTTAGAATAAGGCTGTAACATAACAATGTGGAAAAAGTCAAGGGGTTTGAATACTTTCCGAGGGCACTGTCAGACCCCTTCCCATTTTTCCCATTTTGGTACGTTACAGCCTTATTCTAAAATTGATTACACGTTTTTCCTCGTCAATCTACACACAATACCCCATAATGACAAAGCCAAAACAGGTTTTTAGAAATTCTTGCAAATGTAAAAAAATATATATAATTCTTGCTTATTTAGGTACGTTTTCAGACCCTTTGCTGTGAGATAATCCTTGAGATGTTTCTACAACTTGATTGGAGTCCACCTGTGGTAAAATCAATTGATTCGACATGATTTGGACAGGAACACACCTGTCTATGTAAGGTCCCACAGTTGACAGTGCATGTCAGAGTAAAAAACCAAGTCATGAGGTCAAAGGATTTCTCCGTCGAGCTCCGTGACAGGATTGTGTCGGCACAGATCTGGGGACCGGTACCAAAACATTTCTGCAGCATTAAAGGTCTCCAAGAACACAGAGGCCTCCATAATTCTTCAATGGAAGAGCTGGCCGCCCATCCAAACTGAGCAATCGGGGGAGAAGGGCCTTGGTCAGGGAGGTGGCCAAGAACCCGATGGTCACTCTGACAGAGGTCCAGAGTTCCTTTATGGAGATGAAAGAATCTTCCAGGACAACTATCTCTGCAGCACTCCACTCATCATGCCTTTATTGTAGAGTGCCCAGACGGAAGCCACTCCTCAGTAAAAGGCACATGACAGTCCGCTTGGAGTTTGCCAAAAGGCACCTAAAGGACTCTGACCATGAGAAACAAGATTCTCTGGTCTGATGAAACCAAGATTGAACTCTTTGGCCTGAATGCCAAGCGTCATGTCTGGAGCAAACCTGGCACCATCCCTACGGTGAAGCATGGTGGTGACAGCGTCATGCTGTGGGGATGTTTTTCAGCAGCAGGGACTGGGTGACTAGTCAGGATCAAGGGACAGATGAACGTAGCAAAGTATAGAAAGATCCTTGATGAAAACCTACTTGAAAGAGCTCCGGACCTCAGACTGGGGTGAAGGTTCACCTTCCAAAAGGACAATGACCGTAAGCACACAGCCAAGACAACGTGGGAGTGGCTTCGGTACAAGTCTCTGAATGTCATTGAGTGGCCCAGCCCGAGCCCGGACTTGAACCCGATCAAACATCTCTGGAGAGACCTGAAAATAGCTTTTCAGAGACGCTCCCCATCCAACCTGACAGAGCTTGAGAGGATCCGTGGAGAAGAATGGGAGAAACTTCCCAAATACAAGTGTTTCAAGCTTGTAGCTTCATACCCAACAAGACTCAAAGGTGCTTCAACTAACTATTGTGTAAAGGGTCTGAATACTTACATTAATGTAATATTTCAGTTATTTCTAGAAACCTGTTTTTGTCCTTGTCATTATGGGGTATTGCGATGTCATTATGGGGTATTGCGATGTCATTATGGGGTATTGTGATGCCATATAATATTTAGGGTCACTTAGAAATGTCCTTGTTTTTGAAAGAAAATTACTTTTTTTTCTCCATTAAAATAACATCAAATTGATCATTAATACAGTGTAGACATTGTTAATGTTGTAAATTACTATTGTAGCTGGAAACGAGTGATTTTTTTTATTGGAATATCTACATAGGTGTACAGAGGCCCATTATCAGCAACCATCACTCCTGTGATCCAATGGCATGTTGTGTTAGCTAATCCAAGTTTATCATTTTAAAAGGCTAATTGATCATTAGAAAACCCTTTTGCAATTATGTTTGCACAGCTGAAAACTGTGGTTCTGATTAAAGAAGCAATAAAACTGGCCTTCTTTAGACTAGTTGAGTATCTGGGTCATTTGTCGGTTCGATTACAGGCTCAAAATGGCCAGAAACAAAGACCTTTCTTCTGAAACTCGTCAGTCTATTCTTGTTCTGAGAAATGAAGGCTATTCCATGTGAGAAATTGCCACGAAACTGAAGATCTCGTACAACGCTGTGTACTACTCCCTTCACAGAACATCGCAACCTGGCTTTAACCAGAATAGAAAGTGGAGTGGGAGGCCCCGGTGCACAACTGGGCAAGAGGACAAGTACATTAGTGTCTAGTTTGAGAAACAGACGTCTCACAAGTCCTCAACTGGCAGCTTCATTAAATAGTACACGCAATACAACAGTCTCAACGTCAACCGTGAAGAGGCGACTCCGGGATGCTGGCCTTCTAGACACTATTCTGGTTAGAGACTGTTTTCGCTGTTCTGTGAAGGGAGTAGTACACAGCGTTGTACGAGATCTTCAGCTGTTTCCAGCTACAATAGTCATTTACAACATTAACAATGTCTACACTGTATTTATGATCAATTTGACATTATTTGAATGGACAAAAATATGTGCTTTTCTTTCAAGAACAAGGACATTTGTAAGTGACCCCAATCTTTTGAATTCATTCATTTATTTCACCACTAATGGTAGTGTATTTATTTTATTTTTTATTTTTTAACCTTTATTTAACTTCCTTAGCGTACTGGTTATTGTCCTGAATTTCGGATGACTGACGTGCCCAAAGTAAACTGCCTGTAAAATGCCCAGAAGCTAGGAGAGGCATATACTTGATAGCATTGGATAGAAAACACTCGGAAGTTTCTAAAACTGTTAGAATAATGTCTGTGGGTATAACAGAACTGATATGTCAGGCGAAAACATCGGAGAAAATGTAAATTTTTTGAGGTCACAGGTTATTCAATGCTTGCCAATGGGATATACAATAGATAGGACCCATATTGCAGTTCCTATTGCTTCCACTAGATGTCAACAGTCTTTAGAATGGGTTTCAGGTATTTGTAGTTTTTCCAAGGTGTCCCCCATTTAGAAAAGTAGTCATGTTGCGTGCATCAACGAGAGTGCACTTTTCGTTATTTATCTTCGCTATTAAACACACTATTCTCCATCTAAATATTATTGTTTATTTAGATATTAGAATACCTGAGGATTAATTAGAAACATTGTTTGACTTGTTTGGAGGAACTTTACCTGTAACTTTTTGGATTCGTTTGTGTGCATGTTGAATGAGTGAATTACTGAATCAAACGTGCCATCTAAACTGACATTTTTGGGATATAATGAAGGACTTTATCGAACAAAGTACCATTCATTGTGTAGCTTGGACCCTTGGGATTGCAAACAGAGGAAGATCTTCAAAGGTAAGTGATTTATTTAATTGCTGTCTGTGATTTTGTGATGCCTGTGCTGGTTGAAAAACTATTTTGACGTGGGGCGCTGTCCTCAGATGGCATGGTATGCTTTCTCCGTAAAGCCTTTTTGAAATCTGACAACGCAGTTGGATTAACAAGAAGCTTTTAAATGATGTAAGACACTTGTATTTTCATGAATGTTTAATATTACGATTTTTATAATTTGAATTTCACGCTCTGCAATTTCACCGGATGTTGTCGTAGGTGTCCCACTAGCGTTTGGACATGCGCCCAAACTGGTTAACTAGGCAAGTCAGTTTAAGAACAAATTCTTATTTTCAATGACGGCCTTGGAACAGTGGGTTAACTGCCTTGTTCAGGGGCAGAACGACAGATTTTTACATTGTCAGCTTGGGTATTCGATCTTGCAACCTTTCGGTTGCTCTAACCACTAGGCTACCTGTCACCCGGGATGGCCAGAAGAGGAATGGTCACCGCTCTGAGCCTGGTTCCTCTCTAGGTTTCTTCCTAGGTTCCTGCTTTCTAGCGAGTTTTTTGTGGCCACTGTGCTTCTACATCTGCATTGCTTGCTCTTTGGGGATTTTAGGCTGGGTTTCTGTTCAGCACTTTGTGAAAACTACTGATGTAAAAAGGGCTTCATTAAAAGGGCTATATAAAATACATTTGATTGACATGTATATGGCACCAACTGACTGGTTCTTCTGATGTTTACACAGGATACCATGTTGAGACATTCTCTACATCCAGAGTGCAACAGCAGGAAGATCAGAGAGCTAAGAGGTCTCATCACTGCCCACATTGTGAAGAGATTTTCCCATTTCTATCAAAGCTAAAAATACACCTAAAAATACACACAGGAGAGAAGCCTTACTCCTGCTCTGACTGTGGAACTGGTTTTTCTCAACTTGCCCACTTAAAATCACATGAACGTATACATACAGGGGAGATGCCATACTCCTGCTCTGACTGTGTAAAATATTTCAAAACATCAACTCAACTAAAAGTTCATCAGAGAACACACACAGGAGAGAAGCCTTATTCTTGCCCTGACTGTGGAACTAGGTTCTCTAAACTTTCCACCTTAAAATCACATGAACGTATACACACAGGAGAGAAGCCTTACTTTTGCTCTGACTGTGTAAAATGCTTCAAAACATCAACTCAGCTAAAAGTTCATCAGAGAACACACACAGGAGAGAAGCCTTACTCCTGCTCTGACTGTGGAAAATGCTTCACAACGTCAACTGATCTAAAAGTTCATCAGAGAACACACACAGGAGAGAAGCCTTATTCCTGCCCTTACTGTGGAACTAGGTTCTCTAAACTTTCCAACTTAAAATCACATGAACGTATACACACAGGAGAGAAGCCTTACTTCTGCTCTGAATGTGGAAAATGTTTTAAAACATCAAATGAGCTAAAAGTTCACCAGAGAACACACACAGGAGAGAAGCCTTTCTTCTGCCCTGACTGTGGAACTAGTTTCTCTCAACTTTCCTACTTAAAATCACATGAACGTATACATACAGGGGAGAAGGCATACTCCTGCTCTGACTGTGGAAAATGTTTTAAAACAGCAATTGAGCTAAAACTTCACCAGAGAACACACACAGGAGAGAAGCCTTACTTCTGCTCTGACTGTGGAACTAGTTTCTCTCAACTTTCCCACTTAAAAATACATGAACGTATACACACAGGAGAGAAGCCTTACTTCTGCTCTGACTGTGTAAAATGCTTCAAAACATCAACTCAGCTAAAAGTTCATCAGAGAACACACACAGGAGAGAAGCCTTTCTTCTGCCCTGACTGTGGGACTAGTTTCTCTCGACTTTCCTACTTAAAATCACATGAACGTATACATACAGGAGAGAAGCCTTACGTCTGCTCTGACTGTGGGGCGAGTTTCTATCATCTGGGCAGCTTAAAAACACACCAACGTATACACACAGGAGAGAAGCCTTACTCCTGCTCTGACTGTGGAAAATGTTACAAAACAGCAAATGAGCTAAAAGTTCATCAGAGAACACACACAGGAGAGAGGCCTTACTCCTGCTCTGACTGTGGAAAATGCTTCAAAACAGCAAATGAGCTAAAAGTTCATCAGAGAACACACACAGGAGAGAAGCCTTTCTTCTGCCCTGACTGTGGAACTAGTTTCTCTCAACTCTCCAACTTAAAATCACATGAACGTATACATACAGGGGAGAAGGCATACTCCTGCTCTGACTGTGGAAAATGTTTTAAAACAGCAACTGAGCTAAAACTTCACCAGAGAACACACACAGGAGAGAAGCCTTACTTCTGCTCTGACTGTGGAACTAGTTTCTCTCAACTTTCCCACTTAAAAAGACATGAACGTATACACACAGGAGAGAAGCCTTACTTCTGCTCTGACTGTGTAAAATGCTTCAAAACATCAACTCAGCTAAAAGGTCATAAGAGAACACACACAGGGGAGAAAAAAGGTTAATCAGAGAACGCAGGCATGAGAGAAGCCTGCTTACGTCTGCTCTGACTTTTGGGTGAGTTTCTCTCACCATAGCAACTTAACACACCAATGTATAGACTATAGACGTCTAGCCATAGGCTGCGTGTTTGAATCTCATCAAGGAGGACTTTAGCAATTTAGCTAATTAGCAACTTTGCAACTTCCTACACATTTTTAGCTATGTTAGCATGTTAGCTTAGCATGCAACTACTTAGCATGTTAGCTAACCTTTCCCCTAAACCAAAACTCTACCTTAAACCCCTCACCCCTAACCTAGCTAACGTTAGCAACAACAAATTGGAATTCGTAACATATCATACATATTACAAGTTCGTAACATATTGTATGAATAGCAATGCGTAACATAACATATGAATTGTAATTCTTAACGTCTGATATGTCCTACAAGTCGTATTATACTGAACAACAATCTAAACGCAACAATTTCAAAGATTTACAGTTCGTATAAGGATATCAGTCAATTGAAATAAATGAGGCCCTAATCTATGGATTTCACATGACTGGGCAGGGGCTCAGGCTTGGGTGGGATTTGGGAGGGCATATGCCCACTTGGGAGCCAGGCCCAGCCATTCAGAATGAGTTTTTCCCCACAAAAGGTCTTTATTATAGACATAAATACTACTCAGCCCCCTCCCAGACAATCCTGCAGGTGAAGAGTTCCTGGGCTGCCGTGGTTACATGTGATCTGCAGTTGTGAGGCCTGTTGGATGTACTGCCAAATTCTCTAAAAGGACTTTAGAGGTGTCTTATGTTAGAGATATAAATATTGAGTTCTCTGGCAACAGCTCTGGTGGACATTCCTGGATTCATCATGACAATTGCACATTCTCTAAACTTGAGACAAATGTGACATTGTGTTGTGTGGCCTTTTATTGTCCCCCAGCACAAGGTGCACCTGTGTAATGATAATGCTGTTTTATCAGCATCTTGATATGCCACACCTTTCAGGTGGATGGATTATCTTGACAAAGGCTGAAATGCTCATTAACAGGGATATAAACAAAGTTGTGCACAACATTTGAGAGACATTAGCTTTTTGTGCATATGGAACATTGCTGGATTTTTTTATTTCAGCTCATGAAACCAACACTTTACATGTTTAGTTTATTTACTGTGATTGTCCAAACATACTAAATGGAGTGGCACTGATGTTTTTTGTATAATATAAAACGTTTTGCTCTGAGACCAGGTTGTCCCTCTGCAGTATTCTGTGGGAAGGAGCTAGTATACACTTTTTAATTGTTTTTATTGAACCTTTGTTTAACTAGTTAAGTCAGTTAAGAACAAATTCTTATTAACAATGGTGGCCAAGGAACAGTGGGTTCAGATTTGTACCTTGTCAGCTCGGGGATTCAATCTAGAAACCTTTTGGTTACTGGCCCAACGCTCTAACCACTAGGCTACCTTCCACCCCTAACATGTATCAGATGGAGATGGTGTGATGATCACTTTTCACCATAAGTTTGGGGGGGATTGTTTTACAACTTTATTTAATGATACACAGTTTATGAAATTAATACATGTGTTTATGAATTGTCTTTAAAGCTAGATGAGTTATTTTAGTTACTGATCATGAATGTGTTTGGATAACTGCATTGAAGAAAACGTTATTGATCTGCCAATGAAAAATAAAGTTACATGAACCTCTTCTTCTCTTTAGTATTCAGTTCTTCATATTAGATCTGACAGTATGAATGGTTCTTATGGTTGTATTCAGTTCTTCATATTAGATCTGACAGTATGAATGGTTCTTATGGGCTGAGTGCCTGGAGTGTTTTTGTATGACTACAGTCAGGAGTTCTCTCTGACCCTGTGATGTCACCAGCACATTAAGTACATTCATCTGAAGATAGCCAGGTGAGACAACCACATATCACAGTGAATACATTTCTCCTCAATTAGTCAGTGTCACATTATTATTTGTATTTTGGGGGGGTACTCTTTAAAGATGTAGGGTTTCAGACCTTTTCGGGCAGATGGGCACGGATTCTGCTGTCCTAGCATCAGAGGGAAGCTGGTGCCACCATTGGGGTGCCAGGACAGAGAAGTGCTTTGACTGGGCTGAGAGGGAGCTTGACCTCCTGTAGCAGTGGGACGGCCATGAGACCAGAGGTGGCAGAACTGAGTGCTCGGGTTGGGATACCGGGTTTGAGCATAGCCTGAAGGTAGAGATGGGGCTGTTCCTCTTGCTGCACCGTAAGTAAACACCATTGTCTTGTAGTGGATGTGAGCTTCGGCTGGAAGCCAGTGGAATGTACGGAGGAGCAGGGTGACATGGGGGAACTTGGGAAGGTTAAACACCCAGATGGACTGCAGTGTTCTAGATAAGGTCGCAGTTGCAAATGAGAACTTGTTCTCAACTAGCCTACCTGGTTAAGTAAAGGTGAAATAAATAAAAAATAAGTTCAGTGGCGACCCATCATTCAGGGCAGGTGGGCCACCTGTTTTGAGCCCCACAGTTTTAGCAATAAAAAAGTGAGAAAAAAATGATCTGTTTGCAAACAATGTAAAAAACATGTAATTGAGTTGTTAATAAAGCCACATACAAACATTGTCTCTTTTTTGTTTTCTTGAGTAAGGCAGCTCCAAAATGCAGGTCTTTTAGCCGAGCTCATTGCTTTCTGTGGAAGTGGGGCAAGCTAGCAGAAAATACTCGACAGAATTGTGCCGTGATTTGCTCAGTGTTCTGTCATTCATGGGGACAATACATCACTGCCAAGTCTAAGGGTAGAACTTGAAAATTCAAGCCCCTTGGGTGCTGCCATAGAGTTACATTAGAAGTGCCCATCCAAGAAGGCTCAAGGTCATTGTCCACAGATAAAATAACGTCAAATCATGTGATATCTACAGTCGCTTTGATTGGACTGATCATGTCAACATCATACTTTCAAAATCTGAGCTAGCAGTCATCATCATGAATCAAGTTGACAATGTACTGGCAAATCCTTTTTAATCTTTGTCATATGAAGAGAAATAATGAGAAATTATAGATAAAACGTATCGGTGCTCATCGGCCATTGGACAAACATTACACATCAAGTTGGAAATGGCAAATTCAACAATGAGTGGTTTGGAAGGAATCAGTGGCTAACTGCAAGCTTTGCAAAGCAATCATTAGCCTGCTATTCATTGGAGTGGCTCTGTGGTCTCAAGTCTAAGATTAAGGGGCTCTTTTCCGAGTTTAAAATTGTAAACATTTAACATTGGCCGTGCTGGCAATGAAGCTTGATTTGTGCCGCCCTCAAAACAACTTAACTCGGTACTGCAAAATCTGACTTGAGTGAGTTCAAGACAACTGGGAACTCGGGGGGGAAAACAATCCACGACTGGGAAAATACGTTTTAAACTTTCATCCAACTCGGAATTGTAAATTGGGAACTCGGGCCTCTTTCTACAGCTACGACCTGAAGATCACTGACGTCATCATGATTCCATTTTTTTCCCTTCGAGTTCCCAGTTTGGAAAGCACTATAAATCCAGAGAATGCCAGACTTTGATGACAAAGTTTGATGACAAAATATGCCCATGAAGGACTGCCGTGCCACCTTCCTGTTCAAGTGAGCACAGCATAGCAAGGTGAGTCCAGAAATGTCTTGTCTGCTGCTGCATAAATGATGTAACATGCCAGGGAGATGTGTATACTGTAGCTAAGAAAGTAATACTAAGTGTATGTTGTGTAGTAAGATGTTAGTAGCCCATGTGCCTCACCCTAATCATTTGGTCTATTTTCACCTCTTCATTTTGTCTCTTGTTCTGACTTGGTGGTTCACATGTAGCCTATAACCTGTTTTAGAGAAATGTAATCATTGAATATTGTAAGGGTTTTAAGTGTCTGCTTATATGCCCCTTTATTTATCCTACGGTTCTGACTTGGCGTACAGGGAGAACACTGTAAGAACGGCCAATGTTCTGAATTTTGTCGCTGTGCATTTCAAAAGGGCTGAACAAATAGTTATATTGACTACGTCCGTCCTATTTCGCTCATTAATGTCTTAATCGAAATTATGTTTTGCCTCTTATCCGCTTGTCGTCCCCTTATGCCATAGTTTGCACATCTCAATTGTCAGTAGAAACCACATTTGTTTAATCAAGTCAGCCATGTTTTTTTAGAAGACAGTAAATAAGGCTGAATGAACTGTTTCGTTGCCAGACAAGGCTCCGCTGATAGCCAGGTGTAGCAGTGGTAAGTTGTTTGGACTATGCTTTTCGGTCAGCTTTATGTAACAGTTTGTCGGCACCCTTTCTCACTGTTATAGTGCAATTAATGTATTGTTTAGGAATGTGTTGTGTAGTGGCTTTGCTGGCATGCATCCCACTTTTTAATTTTATCATTTAATTAGGCAAGTCAGTTAAAAAAACAATTATTATTTACAATGACGGCCAAACCCGGACGATGCTTGGCCAATTGTGCGCTTCCCTATGGCACTCCCAATCACGGTCGGATGTGATTTAGCCTGGATCCGAACCAGGGACTGTAGTGATGCCTCTTGCACTGAGATGCAGTGCCTTAGACCCCTGTGCCACTCGGAGCCCTAAAAAGGTTTGCGCCCAAGGAGTTAGGAGTAGGAGGAGTAGGTAGGAGTTTGACGACACAAGCGGGGAGCACAGCAAACAGAGATTTGAGAAATGTGTTGGTTCTCTTCTCCAGATCTGTGCCTCGCCACAAACCTGTCTCGAAGCTCGACGAACAATTTCTTCAACCTCATTGCTTGGATTTTGCTCTGACATGCACTGTCAACTGTGGGACCTTATATATACAGGTGTGTTCCTTTTCCAAACATGTCCAATCATTTGAATTTACCACATGTGGACTCCAGTCAAGTAGAAACATCTCAAGGATGATCAATGGAAACAGGATGCACTTGAGCTCAATTTGGAGTCTCATAGCAAAGGGTCTGAATACTTACCAAATAAGGTATAAATTTGCTAAAATTTCTAAAAACCTGTTTTCGGTTTATCATTATGGGCTATTGTGTTTATATTGACGAGGGAAAAAATGCATTTAATCAATTTTTGAAAAAGGCTGTAACGTACCAAAATGTGGAAAAAGTCAAGGGCTCTTATATAATGCCCTGTATATGCTTCAAACAGATGTAAGGTTCTGAAGTGGTAAACACAATGACGTAATGGAAAATGCATGTCCAATGGTTATCTCTGTATTAGTATTACCAACATTAAAACACCTACAGTGGGGAGAACAAGTATTTGAAACACTGCCGATTTTGCAGGTTTTCCGACTGTAACGGCAGTCTATCTCTTCCTCCTCTTCGGACGAGGAGAGGCGAGAAGGATCGGAGGACCAATATGCAGAGTGGTAAGTGACTGACTAAGTGGCTCTGGCAGGCCCTGGCTGACTGGCTCTGGCAGGTCCTGGCTGGCTGGCGGCTCTGGCAGCTCCTGGCTGGCTGGCGGCTCTGGCAGCTCCTGACTGACTGGCTCTGGCAGGTCCTGGCTGACTGACGGCTCTGGCAGGTCCTGGCTGACTGACGGCTCTGGCAGGTCCTGGCTGGCTGACGGCTCTGGCAGGTCCTGGCTGACTGGCTCTGGCAGCTCCTGGCTGGCTGGCGGCTCTGGCAGGTCCTGGCTGACTGACGGCTCTGGCAGGTCCTGGCTGACTGACGGCTCTGGCAGGTCCTGGCTGACTGACGGCTCTGGCAGGTCCTGGCTGACTGGCTCCGGCAGCTCCTGGCTGGCTGGCGGCTCTGGCAGGTCCTGGCTTACTGGCGGCTCTGGCAGGTCCTGGCTGGCTGGCGGCTCTGGCATCTCCTGGCTGGCTGGCGGCTCTGGTAGCTCCTGACTGACGGACGGCTCTAGCGGCTCCTGACTGACTGACGGCTCTATTGGCTCAGACTTTTCTCTATTGGCTCCTACTTTTCCAAC